>NW_019416721.1:358543-372867 GCF_000390285.2 Anoplophora glabripennis | reverse complement strand
GGTGCCACAGGGAAGTGTACTGGGCCCTTTGCTTTTTTCACTTTATACTGCGGATCTTCCTAATATTGTTAAACATGTGAATACTCATCAATATGCGGATGACTTCCAATTATATTTTCATTTTCCGTTAAGACTTTTGGATTCTTCGGTTAAAAAAATTAATGATGATGTAAATAGTATTGTATCGGTATCTCAGGCACATGGCTTGATCTTAAATGGTGCGAAAACTGTGCTACTTGTTGTTGGTAAGCATAAACACTTAATTAGTTCGGATCCTCGGTTCAAAATATCTGTAAATGGAAGTGTCGTAAGTCCATCTGATTGCTGTAAAAACTTAGGGGTCTATATGGATGAGAATCTCAGATTTACTAAACATGTTAACTTTTTAATACAAAAATCCTATGCTAAGTTACGATCACTCTATATACATAAGGATTATATAACGTCGGATATCAAATTAAGGTTATGTGATTCTTTAATACTGAGTAATCTAGCCTACTGTGATACTGTTTATTGGCCTGCCATTCTAAACAAGGATAAGGAAAGCTTACAAAAAATACAAAACGCATGTATTAGATTTTCATACAGTCTGCGCAAATTTGATCACATTAGCGCAAAATTTAAACAATCTAAATGGCTTAATTTAGATGAACGCTTTCAATTAAGAATGGCTTGTTTAGTATACAAAATTGACAACACGAAGACACCTAAGTATTTATATAATAAACTTCTAAAGGGCAGAGATATCCACAGTCGTTTTACCCGTCACAATGATCTGTATGTTGTGCCAAAGCATATCTCCTCACTCTTTCACAGATCTTTTAGTTATAATGCTGTACTTATCTATAATAAAATACCTCGAGCAATTAAATCTTGCAGTAATATTATTTCTTTTAGAAAGTTGGTCAAGTCCAGTATATATGAGAAATGAGTCCAATCAAAGTTGTGTTCGTCTCTTTTTCATATACATAGACAGGAACTAGCATTGATTATTTATTGTTTCATTTGTTTTAATTTAATAGAAGGTTATATGGAAGAGCAACTTGTTGAATCTTGCCTCATTTTTCAACTTTACTATTTGTATTAGTAAAGACACAATCATTATTATTATTATTATTGTTATTATTATTATTATTGTTATTGTTACTGGTAATTGGTATTGTTGGTGTTGGTGTTGTTACTGCTAATGTTGGTGCTGTTGCTGTTATTATTATTGTTGTTGTTCTTGTTGTTGTTTTTCTGTTCCTGTCTTCATCTTCCTATTCCTACTCCTAGAAATTTGACATTCTATCTAGTTTTTACACTTAACATGTCTGCATATGTGGCAGAAGTAAAGCTAACTAGTCTATCTCTATTTTCTGAAAATTTCTATAAAGACATGGCGGTATATTGTGACGAAGACAGTTTAATTTTTAAGATACATAATGTAAAATGTTAGAAAAAATAATTTCTTACATAAAGAAACGAAATAGATGATTCATTCAAATTGGATACAATTACTAAGAGAAAATTAAAATTTAAGGAAAATAAAATCAGAATAAGTGTTCGAAATGTCCTCCATTTTTATGAATACAAAAACGAATTCTTTTTTGCAATGAAAACAATGTATTTTTCAAAGGTTCTGAATCGTCTTTTAGATGATTGAAAACATCAGCAATCTTTTTTTTCAGATGTTCTGCTGAATTTATTTCTGTTTCATATACTTTTTGTTTGGCATAGTTTTTGTGGAAAATAGGACCGAAACTAGATTCTAAAAAATTATTTTCAACGCCCTGTATCTTGAAAACGGAAAAAGATACGCCCATAGGAACAAATTGTTACATTTTTTGAAATTCTATCAGGCCCTGAATTTATGTCAGTGTTTTTCAGAACACCCTGTATATGTTGTAATGATTGTTGTATTATAATATAGTTATTGTGTGGCCAGCACAGTGTATTTATGCTCAGTTTTAGAATTTTTGCTCCTACAAAATTTTGAATTGATTATGACACTATTTTTTTTTTATTTTTGTGAGAAACTTATCTTTTCGGGGGCGGTTCAATAATAACAAGAATGATAGATTTTAAAATTTTGTATTTTTTTTATTCCAAAATATTTTGGCTAGGTCAATAATAAAGAAATTCAATATTACAATTAATTAAATTTTATAAAATTGAATTATTTAATAGCAAAAAGATTTAAAAAATATATATATAACTAAATTATTGTTTTCATTTAATTTCTCTATGTTTTGACAATGTGAGAAAAAAGAAGGTATAACTTTATATCGCTGCATTCGTTTTTAAATACTCGCCGCAATAAAATACATGTATTTCAGAAGTACCAAAACAGTTTCAAACATATTTTTAATTAGTTTCTTTCTTTATGACCTTAAACTTCCGATACAAGTTTGTGACATCAGTTAACTCAGTTTTTGCTCCTTTTTCACCCCTTTTAAGTTTTTGACATAAGTTTATTAACAGCCTGTATACTTGCATACCTGCAAGGAACCTCATTTATTTTGCAACAGATGTAACTTATTTAAATTAGTGTCATATTGTCGAATATACAATATACTTTGTAATTTCACCCACACTAGGTACTTGAAATAATCAAGTGTTCATCAAAATGCTTGCGACATTAACCATTTAATGAAAGAGAAAACAAAAAGGTAGCACAATATATCGAAGTCTACCTATAAATAAAAAGTTGTGACGATTTATTATCTCACTTTGTGTATACATAGTTAAAACAGGACAGTATAATTGGTTGCATAGCTCTAGGATATCAAATACACAGTTTTCGTTTGTACTTAAGGGGGCGATTTAGTATGTATATTTTTACCGTGTAACAGAGCTTCAGATGAGGACACAAATCATCGAAGAAACTAACATAATTGAATATTATTATATGTCAATGTATTCGCAATGGTTCCCGCTAGTGAGTGAGATAATTTTCAATGCTCATGAGAACAGAAGAATGATTTAAATAAATGCCAAAGTACCTCAATTTTAACCATACTATTAGTCTGTCAATATATTGCATTTACGACGGAACTAGGTCAGGCACAATAACCAAACTACTTCACTCACTAGAACGGACACCTAGGATCATTTGTGTTTAATTTTCAGATTAATATTTATTAATAATTCTATAATTTGTGTCCTCAAGTAAAATGACAACATTTTATACACGATTCCATTTTTATTATATATTTAAACCAGAATTATAGCGACTTCTATCTGAATACAAGAATTTGTAAGTATAATTAATTTGTATACGCTGTCACAGGTGTCGCTACCCTTGAAAATGAAAGAGTAAACACAGAGTTGGTTTATTATAAATGCGTGCTAAAATAAAGCATAATGGTCTAATATTATCTTTGATATATAAATATGGGTAATTTTTTAAAAGTACTTAAGTAATAAGATTTTGTAAAGCTTAAAAGTAGTACGAAAATATAACGCATAAAAAACCAATAATATGTACTAATTTTTCTTTATTAAGAATAAAGATTAAATTTTACGTACAGGGTGTCCCACATAAAATCGTTATTTATGTTTAAATAAATTTACAGCTTAAAAATTAGCCTGGCTCAGATAGATTTCTTCTTCAATCTACAAATCTACAAATCTTCAAGCTACTTACCGGTAAGAAGGAAACCACTGGATATTTAATGAAAAAAGTTACGACCAAAAAAATTATACATTCTTGAATATAAATATAACTAACACGATTTTAATTTCATATTGTCTTGACAATCAACTTTTGCTTATTTTTAGTCACTTACTATCGAAATAAATGAAATAAACCTCTGAGTTTGGAAACCGATATTAAGAAAACGTTGGGGCAAAAAATTTGAAATTTGGACCATATATAGCCTCACTATTACTCTATTGTGTGCTAAAATTTCAGTTGGTTTCGTTATCCCATTTGTTAGTTATTAATGAAAATGTTGAAAAAATCACGGTTTTCTGCATATAAAATTATTGGTACCTCTCACTTTAACTCGTCGTAATTTTTTTGTTAACTGATAAAAAAAATCCAATTTTTACTAACGATAAGTTGAACCATTGTCTTTAATATTGTAAAGGTCATTTGTCTCAAAAGGTCTTCTTTTTTTATTTTTAAGTGAAACATAAGGGAGTGCTATCTCCGTAAATATGGCATTCTTTAAAAAAAGAAAAAACTGACAGGTAGCAAATAACTGTAAACAACAATTTGAAAAAATATGTTAAAATAATACAGTTATAAATATGATATTCTTATAAACAGTATCGGAATGGTCAATTACGTTCACGATCCGATGCAGAGTATACAGTATAGCCTTTATAACTGTATTATTCTAACAAATTTTTTCAGATTGTTGTTTACAGAGATAGCATCCCCTTCTGTTTTGCTTAAAAATAAAAAAAGAGCATTCGGGACAAATGACCTTCACAGTACTAAAGACGATAGTGCGACTTATAGTCAGTAAAAATTTGAATATTTTTTTGTTTAATTTTTTTTCCCGTTATTTTATCATCTAGGTTGAAAAAATCTTGATTTTGAAAATTTCAAATCGATATTTTAATTCCTAAAGGTCACTCATAATTATTTTAATTTTCAAAGTAGTATAGGTAGGTACCTATGTTTTCAAGCGACCTCTAAAAAATGAATATCAATGAACTAACAATTTTTTTTCATTGAATTTGATCAACAAAATAATAGAAATTAATCACGAGACACTTAATAAATGCCTCGAGGCAAAATTTACTACCGCACTGTGAGTATCAAATATTTGTAATTTTTTAATTTTTTTAAATTTTTTTATTTTTTAGAGGTCGCTTAACTCTTAAAATTAAAATAATTATGAGTGACCTTTAGGAATTAAAATATCGCTTTGAAATTTTCAGAATCGAGATTTTTTTCAACCTAGAAAATGATAAAATAATGAGAAAAAAATTAAACAAAAAAAATTAAATTTTTGACGATTTTAGAAATTTTTAAAAATCTTGAGCGACCTTTAAAAAAATTTTTTTGAGCTGATTCTTTGAGGGGGCTCTTAAAGCATGATAAACTAACATATTTTCATAAGAGACACGAAAAAAAAAATCGTTTTTTTTTTTTGGACCACCCTACTATATATATTATTCTCCAAACGTAATTAGAAGCAAGTTTCTATATATTTTAGTAATTAGGTAGTGTTTTTTAAATTAATACGACTCACCAAAGTAAAAAAATAATTCAAGTTATATCATTTTTACTGGAAATAGCAGGTAATTTACGTATCGGATTGTTAACGTGAAAATATAAACATTGGACTGTTGACTATTCCTGTTATACGTTTTTTTAAGCTTTTGAAGAAGAAACTACATGGAATTTTAAAAATTATATCTGCTTTTATAATAAAGGAATGGTAATTCTAAGATTGTTTAAGGTGGCCATATCCCTGGCCGATAAATAGTCAAATTTCTGGCGTTTTAGGTACTGAAATCTTGAAAACTAAAACGTATACAACAAAAGTAAGCACAAAAATAAAATCCTTGGTGTTGTGTTTATCCATTGTTACTATTTAAATTTACTCAAATAAAATAATAACTAAGAAAAAAGCGTTTGTAAAACATGTGTTTGCTGTTATCCTAACCCCACATTTTAAGATTTATTTTCACGTACTTATAAATAAAAGTAAACAATTCCATATGTAGGACTAAGCAAGTACATGTTATAAGAATATTTACATGTAGAGTTATATATAAAAAAATTAGTATTTTCGTAGATTTCAGTACCTAAAACCTTGATGGTTTGATCGTTTTTTGCACCTGTTTATTCGTTTTACTGCGGCGTCTTTGAAAATAACCAGATGGTATGACATAACATTCCTATTATTTGATAAGCTTTAGATTATTCAGTTATTAAATGTTTGAAATTATTCGTCTTTGTGGAAAACACTATTTAAAGAATATGGGGCCCTTAAGCTTATTAACTAAAAATTATTGCCTACTTAATAAAAAAAAATATTATTGTCCTCGATAATCTATGAATGATTAATAAAATCTTTACTCTCTTTCCTTATAGGACTGTACATATGTACACAAATTGGAGCCGTTCCTGAACAATCGGGCGCGAGGCCTGTTAAAATATCGGTCCAGCGTAAATTACACAGGCCAACAAGGAAAAAATTCCAGAGATCAGACACTACGTTTCCGAAGGCATTTGGCGCGCTGAATCCGAATCTGGCCTCAGAATTGATCCATCACCCTAGGTTTCCGAGATATTCTAACCTAAAAGTGCAAAAATCACGTATTTTTGCTATTTTCAAGGTTATGTAACTTGGCGAAAAAAATTTTTTTCTCAAAATTGAAAATATCATTGGAAACTACTATCTTTTCCCTTCAAAACGCATTTTTTTATTTGTAAAAAGCTTTATTTTTCACGGAGATATCGTCGATTAAAGATGATCAGTATAGCTACCTTATTAAACCATGGCTCGACCTATAACACAATATCACTAAGCGCTACGAGCCTTAGATGTCAGGAAGGTTAACCCCAAGCCCTGTAACTGAATAACACTAAGCGCTACAAGCCCTAGCCACCAGGAAGGTTAATCCCAATAACCCAAATAACCCAATAACCCAATTGGTTCATTGAATATAGTAAATCATTGCTTTAAAATATAATAAGTGTATCATGACATTACTCAATATATTACAATATTTAGGATAACTAGTAACATAGAACTACTAACTAGTAACTAGAAACCTAGGGTGATGGATCAATTCTGAGGCCAGATTCGGATTCAGCGCGCCAAATGCCTTCGGAAGCGTAGTGTCTGATCTCTGGAATTTTTTTTTTTGAAATTTTGTCGGCCTGTGTTATTAAACAACACACCTTGAAGCGTTGACCGCTAGAGCTAGAGCAGCACTTGCCGAGGTCCCGTTTCGTGATTCACGCTGGGCGATATTTTTTGTACAAAATCCCGTCCTTAAATTATAATTACATCAAAAATTAGCGTGATATAAAAATAAATGTATGTATAAATATTTTTTATACGGTTTATTATACAGGATGTTTCAGTATTAAGTCGACAAACTTTAAGGAGATATTCCTCATAAAAAAAATAAGAAAAAAATCAAGTATAAATTTTCTTCCAGAGACGCTTCATTTTCGAAATAAATGAAGAAGGCTATTTAAGCCAAATTTGGTATGACACATCTTCTTATAAGATACCATTTTTCCATAGAAGTAGAAGTCCCGCAAGCAACCAGTGGCGGAGTTATGGGGACTCAGACTTATTAAATTATAAAAAAAATTAATACGGTCCTGTTGAAAAGAAAAAATAATGCTGTTTTTAGATAGAACAGTTTGTTATTGACAAAAAGTGTACATTCACTTTTTTCCTAACTCTTATAGTTTCATGGCAAAATTGATTTTTCGGAAGGGTGCTTCTGGATTCTGTCGATAAACTTAAAGGAAGACGTTCCTCATAAAACCTAAAAAAATATAATACCTATTAAAAATGGTCTTAGTCTCGAGTATGTTAGTCAAATAAGCCTTTTTGTGTCCCCTTCTCTTGGGTTTAACCAATAGTATTAAAATTATTTAGGAGATGCTTCGTTTTTGAGATATAGGGTGTTTTTTTTTTAGAAAAAAAAATGATGAAAACTATAGAAATATTTAAGTACCTAACATCTAATGTGACTATGTCGTAATGCGACAATGCAACGACCCTTGCAATACTCCTAAATTTTTTCAGGCGGTTTGTAGTTGAAAATTCGAGTATTAAGCTTAATATCTTCTAACAGATCTTGAAAACCATTTTCAAGGAACTCGGTAAACATGTCAGCATTTAACCGATGCGGAAGGAAGTAGGGACCAATTATAGTGTCCCAACACACCCAACCATACGTTACATTGGAATTCATGCTGAAAACTATGTTCCCTTACCGCCCGTGGATTCTCGTAGGACCAAATATGGGTGTTTCTTTAGTTTAAAATTCCCCTTCAAGTAAATGTTGCCTATATTTTTATTATATTTTTTTAGGTTTTATGAGGAACGTATTCCTAAAGTTTATCGACAGAATCCAGAAGCACCCTTCTGAAAAATCAATTTTGCCATGAAACTATAAGAGTTAGGAAAAAAGTGAATGTACACTTTTTGTCAATAACAAACTGTTCTATCTAAAAACAGCGTCATTTTTTATTTTCAACAGGGCCGTATTATTTTTTTTATAATTTAATGAGTCTGAGTCCCCATAACTCCTTCACTGGTTGCTTGCGGGACTTCTACTTCTATGGAAAAATGGTATCTGATAAGAAGATGTGTCATGCCAAATTTGGCTTAAATAGCCTTCTTCATTTAGAAGTTATTTAAAAAATTCGATTTTTTTAAAAATCTTTAACGCCCTATAATTTCGAAAATGAAGCATCTCTGGAAAAAAAATTATAATTGATTTTTTTCTTATTTTTTATGAGGAATATCTCCTTAAAGTTTTTCGGCTTAATCCTGAAACACCCTGTAGATATACTTATTTTGATTGACAATGTTAAAGATAAATCTATAAATACTGAAATATCAATTACTTATATGCGTGCAAATTTTATTGAACAGCTGTTGTACCTGAAATGTACGAGTGCTTTTCCAATTGAAATTGCGTGCACTAGCGTTCTTTTCAATTGAACACATAAAAATACCAACGATTTTTATTAAATTTGCTGAACAGAAAAAAAAAACACTGGTGCACACAAAATTTGTCGGATAGCACTAGTGCATTCAGTACACTGATCTTTCCTGCAACTCAGAGTGTGTATTAGTTTTCTTTTTAAGGAAAAGTGCAAAAATATCAACAGTTTTTGTAAAGTGTTTACAAATACCCGTTTAGCTGTAAAAACGCTAGTGCACACTTGTGTAATTAGATAGCACTAGTGACCCTTGTAAAATGTGTCCGAATGGGCGTTTAGCTGAGAAGAACACTAGTGCACAAATAAGTGTACACTAGTATTTAACTACTATTACTTACTCCTTTCAGCTAAACGGGTAAAAAGCAAACGAATATTTAAAGATTCTTATGCACATTAGCTAAAAAAACACTAGTGCGTACATATTAAGTTAGATATAGCACTAGTGGATACAGCAGTGCTAACAAGAATTGAAACTTGTATTATTACTCATTTCAACCAAACTGGTAAAATTTGCTCATAATATACTAGTGTATACATAAAAAACGCTAGTGCACATATATTTAGTTAGATAACACTAGTGTTTATAGTGCACAGTGCAACCTAACTTAACTAGACTTACACATATTAGTTCTCTTTTCAATTAAGCGATCAAAACTATCAATAATCTTTGTAAAATTTACAGAAATACCCTTTTAGCTCAAAAAAACACTAGTGCACATGTATTTTAGGTGGTTCGAGAAATTCTTCACCTGAAGTTACGTGTAGTAGTGCTTTTTTTCAACTAAACTTGTACAAATATCACTGATGATTGTAACATTTGGAAGAATGTCCATTTAGTTGAAAAGACCACTAGTTTAGTTAAAAAAAAAGCACTAGTGAAATCAATTTTGAATTACTGAGATAACTGGAAAACAGTCTTTGCTTTAACGTAGCTCCTCAACACCTCAACCTTGGAATTGATAATTGACAAATCACCATGACATTTTAAAAACTTATGGTTTGTTTGTGATGCAATCCAAGATATGAAGAAGATAAGATACGATTCGAAGGCTTCTGGATTATAATCGACAAATTTTTGACGATAATTAAAAATAAAGGCGCAAACTGTAAGGTTTATAAAATATGATAAATGATATCTCTTTGTGAAATATGTGACAACGAGAATAAAATATAATATATATGTTTGTCTTCTGGTCCATTATCTGCAGTATGTAATTTGAAGTGTGACAGAAAAGTATATCTATTATAGTTAGTAAACCAGTATTGCCTAATTTTTTTTATTTAAGTTTTTGTAACAAATTAGTGATCCGGAAATATTGATAAGTTGCTACTTTATCTGAATAAAACCATATTAACGCTTATCTATCCGCGTTGGAACGAATTTCAGGTAATTACCAAACATTTGTGTAGTTTCGGAAGATATTTATTAGCTGACGGAAATATGTTTTAAACATAAGTAGAAATTGATTAACTCTAACAAAATATCTGCGTTGAATAGGCTCCAGAAAGATTACGCTATCATAAAAAAAACATTTTGTTGAAAAAAACCTATTAATAAAAAAGTTTTTATTCATTCATATTCATACAAGGTTTGACTGCATATTCACGACGATAAATAAATACGATCTACGAAGGGAAAAGTTAAATAAAAAAATCTATACAGGGTGTTAAAAAGAGAGTGTAAAATATTTAAGGAGGTAATAGTATGAATCAAAATAAGCAGAAAAGTCTCAATAAAGTAACGGTTGCGGAGATATGGAATGTTTTTTAGCCCCTTTTTTATTTTGCAAAAACGTTATGTATTTTCTTATAATAGTTGGTTGATGTTTAGTGAAATAAACAGTACGTATTTGACAGTTGTTCTCAGTGCACAAGTTTTCTTTCGCTATGGCTGGTTACTCTAACGCAGAATTAACAGACATGCATTTCATGTATGGTCGTGCTAATGGGAACGCCACCGAAGCGCGACGTCTTTATGTTGACGCTTATCCAAATCGCCAGATTCCTTCACAACGCATGTTTGGAAGAATTCACCAAAGATTGCGTGATACCGGTTCCTTGAGCAAACAGTGCCATTTATCCGGAAGACCAAGGTCGGTATCCACTCCTAGAGCAGAAGAAGAAATTCTAGCACTGGTAGAGCAGAATCCAGGTACGAGTGTGCGGAGAATATCAGCCGAGGTAGGAATTAGTGGTCCTCTTGTTTGGAGAATCCTTCACGAGCAACTGCTTTATCCATACCATGTGCAACGAGTACAGGCCTTAAATCCAATAAATGATCATCAAGCACGTTTGGTTTTTTGCCGCTGGTTTCTACGTCATGATGCTGAAGACCCTCGTTTTCTTGCAAACATTCTTTTTACTGATGAGGCCGGGTTCACAAGAAATGGAGTGTTTAATTTTCACAATACGCATATTTGGGCCGACGAAAATCCTCATGCTCTAATAGAATCTGGACATCAGGCACGTTTTTCATTAAACATTTGGATGGGTATTGTAGGTGACAGGTTTCTAGGTCCTGTTGTTTTACCAAACCGATTAACAGGCGCTGCTTACCTCAACTTTCTGCAGAACACACTGTATGAGTTTTTGGAAGACATTCCTTTGAATCAGAGGCAACAAATGTGGTTCCAGCATGATGGTGCTCCAGCTCATTTTTCCATGGCCGTTAGAGAGCATTTACACCAAACTTTTCCACATAGATGGGTAGGAAGGGCCGGACCTGTTTTATGGCCTCCAAGATCGCCTGATCTGAACCCTCTAGATTTCTTTGTTTGGGGATATTTGAAGACATTAGTGTATGGTACTCCTGTAAATAGCCTGGAAGAGCTGCAGCTACGGATTAATCAAAAGTGTCAAGAAATCCAAACCAAGGAGGGTGTTTTCGAAAGAGTTCGAATATCGTTGAGACGAAGATGTCGTGCCTGCTTGGAAATGGACGGAGGGCACTTTGAACATCTTCTGTAACTTTGTTTTTTGTTTGTTAAAAGCTTCCTTTGTCGGTTTATTCCTAATAAAATAAAATGTTTGAAAAACGAATAGTGGTCCATATCTCCGCAACCGTTACTTTGCGGACCCATGTTTATTAAGACTTTTCTGCTTATTTTGGTTCATACTATTACCTCCTGAAATATTTTACACTCTTTTTTAACACCCTGTATACTTTGTGATAGTTTTCTCAGGTTACCTCTCCCTTTTAGCGGTCAAAACTTTTACGGTGGTCGTATTTTTTTAAAAACGGGCAGCAACATTGAAAAGGTCATTTTATTTATAATCTCTTGAGGCAGACCCCTACAGAAAGCCATTCTTGAGAAAAATGGTATTATTTGCTGGTGTGTATGTTTTGTTTTGCGTAGCAGTGTGACGAATTTAAAACATTGAGTTCAGTTGGCGATGAAATGTCTCTCCCCCACTTGAAGGGAAATAAATCGGCAGCAAGACTCCTTACTTTTCAACATTTTTTTTAATTACACAAGACATCAATAAATTTTTTAACTGAAGTGAGGTAAAAAATGATTTATCCTATAAATGAGATAAAATATAAAAGTATTTTTAATAATTCTTGGCCATTTTAGATAATCTAGAAGTGATAAAAGGTTATAGTTCTTATTTCAATTTTCGAACTTGTATATTGGAAATTGTGGTAGTTGTCACTTCTAATAATATCCATCCAGAATCAATTACGTAAAATCTTTTGACCAAATAAATTACAACTAAAAAATTATAAAGGGTAGTCCATCGAAAACGTACCGCAAGGCATTACAGGGTAGTAAAGAACTTTTCGGCAAAATCCAAAAACAGGTCAAATTTGTTTCTAAGGGGGACAACTTTTGGCTCAAAAAGCATACCAAANTCTTCTGTAACTTTGTTTTTTGTTTGTTAAAAGCTTCCTTTGTCGGTTTATTCCTAATAAAATAAAATGTTTGAAAAACGAATAGTGGTCCATATCTCCGCAACCGTTACTTTGCGGACCCATGTTTATTAAGACTTTTCTGCTTATTTTGGTTCATACTATTACCTCCTGAAATATTTTACACTCTTTTTTAACACCCTGTATACTTTGTGATAGTTTTCTCAGGTTACCTCTCCCTTTTAGCGGTCAAAACTTTTACGGTGGTAGTATTTTTTTAAAAACGGGCAGCAACATTGAAAAGGTCGTTTTATTTATAATCTCTTGAGGCTGACCCCTACAGAAAGCCATTCTTGAGAAAAATGGTATTATTTGCTGGTGTGTATGTTTTAGTTTGCGTAGCAGTGTCACGAATTTAAAACATCGAGTTCAGTTGGCGATGAAATGGCTCTCCCCACTTGAAGGGAAATAAATCGGCAGCAAGACTCCTTACTTTTCAACATTTTTTTGAATTACACAAGACATCAATAAATTTTTACATTTGTCCTATAAATTAGATAATACTCTAGAAGTGAAAAACAATTATCGTTCTTATTTCAATTTTCGAACTTGTATATTGGAAATTGTGGTAGTTGTCACTTCTAATAATACCCATACAGAATCAATCACGTAAAATATTTTGACCAAATAGATTAAAACTAAAAAATTATATAAATATTCTCCAGCAGCTCGAGCATGGCCTTTTATTCTGGGTCCCTGTTGCTGGACTTGCTAGGTCTTTTGATTGCGGTGATAGCAGTGGGCTACGCATACTTCTCGTGGTCTTACCAGTATTGGAAAAAGAAGAACATACCCTATCTTGAGCCTGTAGCGCCTTGGGGTAACTTTCAATCCCCATTTAGTACAAATAAGTCCTTTGGAGAACAAATGGTCGATTTCTACAGGCAAGCAAAACCTAAAGGTGAGCACAAAAAGTCAAGACAGGAATTTATCGTCATCATTAAAACTCGGTGTATTTCCTTCGAGTGGAATCAACTTTTGTAGAAGATGCAAGCGTTAAACATTTTGTTGTGGATTTTAATTTTGCGATCTATTTTAGGATGGAAGTATTTTGGTATCTATGCTTTAACTCATGGCAACTTGGTAGCAATAGATCTGGATCTGGTAAAACAAGTGATGACAAAGGATTTCCATAACTTTGTGGAAAGAGGGGATTATAGTAATGAAAAAGACGATCCTATGAGTAAGTTTTTCTATAGTTCAAGGTGTGAAAAATTGTGCAAGGGAGCAGTTAGTGTCTACTGATCAAAGTAAAGAGAATATTTCCTATGTTTAAAATGCTCTTTTTCGTTTCAACTTTGTTCCATTCTTTACAAAACAGTCAATTAAAGAAGCTTTGGATGAACTTTATCGTAGAAGATAAGGATGATTTTTATTCATTTTGACGACCACTATCGGCGCTCAAAGTTTGACACCATTTTGACACTTTCTATTGTTTGGAGAAGACACCTCTTTGTTCAACCGTTAAAATATATTTTTAGGTGGCCACCTCTTTGCTATCGGTGGCGTAAAATGGAGGAACCTGAGGACCAAACTGTCGCCGACATTCACCTCTGGCAAGTTGAAGAGCATGTTTAGCACTCTAGTGGACTGCGGTCTGGTTCTAGAAAAGTATGTTGAAGGTCACATCGACAACGAGCAAGGAGCCGACATAAAGGAAATTTTAGGTGAGATATTACTGATGTATGTCGTCTTATAGAAGCTATATGTGAAGACAACTTTTAATAAAATTTCAGTTTCTTTATATTATAATAATAATAATATAATAATATA
>NW_019416721.1:353274-357725 GCF_000390285.2 Anoplophora glabripennis | reverse complement strand
GCATTTGCGCCCAGGAACGACTTATGTTGGTAGGCCCTAACCACCATTCAGTGCAGGAATGAGGGAAACCTGGAAAACCTCATTAATTAGGGGGGTGGTCAAATGCCAACCGGTGTCAATCTCTCACATTGACCCAAGCCAACATTCTTCCACCCTACCAAACCTGCACAGAGAGTGCCAATCCTCCGTACAAGCATAGCTAATCTACGGTCTAAAGGCCGCGGGATTCGAAACCCGGGCAGATAGCACACATCGATTTAAGTACTGACACCTTAAACCGTGCGGCTATTGACCGACTGGTATTAAGGCCTAATTGCAGTTTACAACGGAAAGTTTTTATGTACTTTAAAGATAACTCTTCTACTCTGACTCAAGATCGCGATAAAACGAAATTAACGACACATTAAGATATTACGCATAACTGAGCAGGATGAATTAGTTGTTCGGATATTAATGTGGCACAAAACCGAATACAACTAAAAATAACAAACGAGATGATCAAAAACACAGAGCGCATTTGATCTACTTTCTTACCTACGACCGTGGAAGGAGCTGTTTCTGTCATCTAGCTAGCTGTCAACAACGGTTAATGCGTAGTTGCCAAATTTACCTTTCTATGATTCGACCAATTCGTTAAGGGAAGGAACATCATTTGTTATGAAATCAAATTAATGAAACTTAATTACTAAAAAAGGTGCATTTCTTCCTTTGTCACCACCATTGTTTTTGTGTAATCCATCTTATTTATAAACATTTATAAAATTTTCCCTTTTCCAATATTTCCTTCTTCAGAAATGGTTCACATTAGGATCTACCTTGTATCGTATTGTACTACTTTTTTTCCAAACCACACTTTCAGTGAACTCGTATAAATACTTTTTCCGATTTTTGGAAGCAGTCTCGTGTGTGCTGTTTACAAAAAGAGGAACAAATACGACAATGAAAATTAAAGAACTGTGGCTATTTCCTATAATTTTCCTAAACCTCTTGGTTTTCCCTGGGCAACATTGCTCTATGTGCGATAGATCTACTGTATCGAAACTATGTAGTGTGTTACCAATTTTTTTGCTAAAATTCTCGATCAAAGAGGTCAAGTGGATATTTGGGTGGTAAGAGCAACGATCGTGGGTTTCTCTGCTATGCTCTTTCCCCACAGGAGCTCTAGGTGAGCCTGGCACTCTCATTTTATGTTAAATGGTTCTTAATGTTTTTGTTGTTCTTTCTATTTGTCACATGTGTAATTTGAATTGTTGTACAATAATAAAGTTAGGTGTATTTACTCTGCTTTTGTTTTATAAAATTAAACCATACATCCCTCAAAAAAAGTTAGTAGCCAGCGCCTTCCGGTCAATATAAAAATAGATACACACAACGTAGGTATTCCTTATGACGATCACATATTTTTGGCTACAACTACGTGTATTCTTTTTTACGATCGAACCTAGGGTTGTTATACTACAGTACGGTGGTTACAAACCTGATACAATATTTAGTCAAACANCGATTTAAGTACTGACACCTTAAACCGTGCGGCTATTGACCGACTGGTATTAAGGCCTAATTGCAGTTTACAACGGAAAGTTTTTATGTACTTTAAAGATAATTCTTCTACTCTGACTCAAGATCGCGATAAAACGAAATTAACGACACATTAAGATATTACGCATAACTGAGCAGGATGAATTAGTTGTTCGGATATTAATGTGGCACAAAACCGAATACAACTAAAAATAACAAACGAGATGATCAAAAACACAGAGCGCATTTGATCTACTTTCTTACCTACGACCGTGGAAGGAGCTGTTTCTGTCATCTAGCTAGCTGTCAACAACGGTTAATGCGTAGTTGCCAAATTTACCTTTCTATGATTCGACCAATTCGTTAAGGGAAGGAACATCATTTGTTATGAAATCAAATTAATGAAACTTAATTACTAAAAAAGGTGCATTTCTTCCTTTGTCACCACCATTGTTTTTGTGTAATCCATCTTATTTATAAACATTTATAAAATTTTCCCTTTTCCAATATTTCCTTCTTCAGAAATGGTTCACATTAGGATCTACCTTGTATCGTATTGTACTACTTTTTTTCCAAACCACACTTTCAGTGAACTCGTATAAATACTTTTTCCGATTTTTGGAAGCAGTCTCGTGTGTGCTGTTTACAAAAAGAGGAACAAATACGACAATGAAAATTAAAGAACTGTGGCTATTTCCTATAATTTTCCTAAACCTCTTGGTTTTCCCTGGGCAACATTGCTCTATGTGCGATAGATCTACTGTATCGAAACTATGTAGTGTGTTACCAATTTTTTTGCTAAAATTCTCGATCAAAGAGGTCAAGTGGATATTTGGGTGGTAAGAGCAACGATCGTGGGTTTCTCTGCTATGCTCTTTCCCCACAGGAGCTCTAGGTGAGCCTGGCACTCTCATTTTATGTTAAATGGTTCTTAATGTTTTTGTTGTTCTTTCTATTTGTCACATGTGTAATTTGAATTGTTGTACAATAATAAAGTTAGGTGTATTTACTCTGCTTTTGTTTTATAAAATTAAACCATACATCCCTCAAAAAAAGTTAGTAGCCAGCGCCTTCCGGTCAATATAAAAATAGATACACACAACGTAGGTATTCCTTATGACGATCACATATTTTTGGCTACAACTACGTGTATTCTTTTTTACGATCGAACCTAGGGTTGTTATACTACAGTACGGTGGTTACAAACCTGATACAATATTTAGTCAAATATCAGCCGTGTCTCAGAGTGCAATACTTGACCCACTGTTTTTTGTTCCTTTCATGAATGATATGAATTATTGTAATAAGTATACACGTTTTGCCATATACTGATGATTATAATCTCTGCGTTTGTGTCAACTGACTGACCTGACTGAAAATATAACTGTAATTTTATTGTATTATTGGATATAGATATATCTATTTATCCTTTAATTGAGTTTACCTTCCACTGGAAAATTTAAATTATACAGGGTGGGTCATAATTCACTCTCCAGCGGCCGGATATATACCTATTCTAAAATAAAAAATAAAACAAAAATGTAGAATACTAAAATCTCGAAAANTATAGATATATCTATTTATCCTTTAATTGAGTTTACCTTCCACTGGAAAATTTAAATTATACAGGGTGGGTCATAATTCACTCTCCAGCGGCCGGATATATACCTATTCTAAAATAAAAAATAAAACAAAAATGTAGAATACTAAAATCTCGAAAACGGAGCCGTTTTCGGAAAAATTTGTAAAGAAAAATTCAAATTTATAATTTTTTGTTTAATATTAACACCATTAAAATCCATTTAAATCCATACAAAATAAGAAATAGCGAAAACGAAGATCCTTTCAGCGCAAACCAGATTTTTTCTATAATGTTTTATTTATCGATGAAGCTCATTTCAACCAATAAGGAGTTTTCAATCACCACAACCTTCATTATTGGCATTATGAGAATCCTCATGAAAAACGTCAGCGGAATCAGCAAAGACGTTGGTCTGTAAATATTTGGATAGGTATTTACGGGAAAAGGATCATAGGTCCATATTTTTTGCCAAGAATACTGAATGGTGAAAATTACAGTAATTTTTGCGAGAACATTTTGCCAGGTTTGTTAGAAGATATTCCTCTACAACAACGTGCAACTATGTGGTTTCAGCATGATGGTGCGCCCGCACATGCCACATTACAAGTACGACATATTTTGAACCGCCGTTTTTCAAATAAATGGATTGGACGGGGTGGACCAACACCATGGCCACCCCGGTCTCCTGACTTGACTCCTATAGACTTTTGGTTATGGGGATACATAAAAGAAAAGGTTTATTTTACTGTGCTTGTTGGCGAGGATGATGTTATTGGCAGAATTCATGAAGCAGTAGCGGAAATAAATTAAGCTAATTTCTATTCTGTTGCCAGGAGTTTATACCACAAATTGCAGAAGTGTATTAACGAAAATGGTAATGTGTTTGAAGGTTAGGCAAAGCCAGAAGTATCTTCGTTTTTGCTCTTTCTATTTTGTATGGATTTAAATGGATTTTAATGGTGTATTAAACAAAAAAATTATAAATTTGAATTTCTCTTTAAAAAATTTTCCGAAAACGGCTCCGCTTTCGAGATTTTAGTATTTTACATTTTTGTTTTATTTTTTATTTTAGAATATACAGGGTGACCCGGAAATGGTGGGCAATCTCTCGGATATGGATAGATAATGAGAAAATAATGTCACAAGTTCATATAAAATTTTTTCCTCCGGGCTCACCCTGTAGAGTTATTAGCTCTTGAAGTTGAGAATTAAAAATGGTTTTTTTGCTGTAACTTTTGTATTTTTCAATAAATTTTGAAAATTTTTTGGCTGGATCTATAATTTTTGAAGCTGCTTTGGATGATAATATGAAATCCTCGATAATAATTATGGGGGCCTGGGGGCAAAGCAA
>NW_019416721.1:347992-351898 GCF_000390285.2 Anoplophora glabripennis | reverse complement strand
TTCCCATTTGAAAAAAAAAAGTAGGGGTAGCTGGGAGTTAGGGGGTTGAAGAAAAATTAATTATTATATAACCGAAAGATGGGAAAAAATCAAAATCAGTTAACGTGTTTCGGCGTTTTAAAAAAAATTTACTCATTCAAATGATATGAATTTTATTCCGTACTTCTGGCCATCCCTGTAGATATATATATTTATCCTTTAATTGAGTTTACCTCCCACTGAAATCTTTAAATTATATAAATCTTCCTTTGCTTGTTTAGTAATAAAGTACATGAGTTTTGTTGTTTATATGTCAAATTTGACAGACGACTGAACGTTTCAGGCAAATTTTCGACCGACATCATCGGTTCCTGCGCCTTCGGCTTGGAATGCAACAGCTTCAAGGATGCAAATTCGCCCTTCAGGGAACACAGCCGGAGACTATTCAAGAGTTCCACCCGCCAAATTGTCGTATTTACTTTTGCCAATAGTTTTCCAAATATTGCCAGAAAGCTCGGAATAATCATATTTCCAAGAGAAGTTACTAGTTTCTTCAGGAAGGTGGTTGAAGAGACCATTACTTACAGACAGAAAAACAATCTCATCAGGAACGACTTCTTGCAGCTGCTCATCGGTATTATGGAGAATAATATAGCTGAGGAGGAAGGGAACAAAGGTGAGAATGGCACCATAACTATTTTCGTTCAAAATCGCAAAACTGGGTAAAAAATAATTATGAATTGTCAAAATATTTTAGGTGATGGGCGAACTTTGACTATGGACGAGGCTGCAGCTCAGTGTTTCGTCTTCTTCTTAGCCGGCTTCGAGACCAGTTCCACCACCATGACCTTCGCTCTCTACGAGTTGGCTCAGCATCAGGACATCCAAGACAGAGTCAGAGAAGAAATCAAGACGGTTCTGGCCAAACACGACAACAAGATGACTTACGACTCCCTGAGCGAACTGAAATATCTCAAGCAAGTCATTGACGGTTAGTACATTTCGTTGTTGCAACCGATTTGTTACCACAATTACCAAAACCCGCGAAATAAATATTCGCCAGTCTTGTATCGATTCTAGCGTAGTCANCAACAAAATACCATTTTTAATTCTCAACTTCAAGAGCTAATAACTCTACAGGGTGAGCCCGGAGGAAAAAATTTTATATGAACTTGTGACATTATTTTCTCATTATCTATCCATATCCGAGAGATTGCCCACCATTTCCGGGACACCCTATATATCCGGCCGCTGGGGAGTGAATATTGACTCACCCTGAAAAATGTTCCTTTGTTTGTTTAGTAATAAAGTATATGAGTTCTGTTGTTTATATGTCAAATTTGACAGACGATTGGACGTTTCAGGCAAATTTTCGACCGACATCATCGGTTCCTGTGCCTTCGGCTTGGAATGCAACAGCTTCAAGGATGCAAATTCGCCCTTCAGGGAACACAGCCGGAGACTATTCAAGAGTTCCACCCGCCAAATTGTCGTATTTACGTTTGCCAATAGTTTTCCAAATATTGCCAGAAAGCTCGGAATAATCATATTTCCAAGAGAAGTTACTAGTTTCTTCAGGAAGGTGGTTGAAGAGACCATTACTTACAGACAGAAAAACAATCTCATCAGGAACGACTTCTTGCAGCTGCTCATCGGTATTATGGAGAATAATATAGCTGAGGAGGAAGGGAACAAAGGTGATAATGGCACCATAACTATTTTCGTTCAAAACTGGGTAAAAAATTATTATGAATTGTCAAAATATTTTAGGTGATGGACGAACTTTGACTATGGACAAGGCTGCAGCTCAGTGTTTCGTCTTCTTCTTAGCCGGCTTCGAGACCAGTTCCACCACCATGACCTTCGCTCTCTACGAGTTGGCTCAGCATCAGGACATCCAAGACAGAGTCAGAGAAGAAATCAAGACGGTTCTGGCCAAACACGACAACAAGATGACTTACGACTCCCTGAGCGAACTGAAATATCTCAAGCAAGTCATTGACGGTTAGTACATTTCGTTGTTGCAACCGATTTGTTACCACAATTACCAAAACCCGCGAAATAAATATTCGCCAGTCTTGTATCGATTCTAGCTTAGTCAAAGTGCGTATAGCACAGTTACTGTAGCTGAAAATATAGTAATACCTCCGAATTTTTTATAACTGCATCGATTTTTCTCAAAATTTAGAATTAGGCTCATCTTACCCCTCACTTCAAAACTTATATATGCGCTAGGTGTGTTTTTTGTTCTTAATGGGTGAAAACCACCCCTTATTAGAAGAAAAAGAAAAAATACAAATTTAAGCATTTTATGTAATCAAATCTTTTTTATTTATTTTATTTATGCACGAGTAATTTCATGTTAAAAACCACCCCTTTGGATGAAAATAATATAAAAACTTTTTTTCAACTTGAAAGGTTTTAGTCATGCATTTTTATCGAATTAAAATTGATTTCTTCACTAAAAAATTTTTTTATCGATTGCAACTTTTCAACCCTTGAAAAATACCCCTTCTTTCAAAAATAAAATTAAAAAATATTATTGAAAGAGTAGAAACATTTTAAATTTGCATTCGTATTAAATAAACATTTATTCCCTTATTATTAAATAATTTTGAATTGATTGCAACCTTTCAACCCTTATTAATTAATAGTTTAAATAACTAGATAGATTTCACAGGGTCTAACGACACTTAGAGTGTACGATAATTCAATAAACAATGAAATCTAAATAAAAAAAAATAGATAAATTTGGAACGAATACACTGAAGATGAATTTTTCGAGACAAAACGTCTGAATCTGGTTCGCGCTGAGGCAGTACAGTATTGGGGGTCATGAGGGTTTGCAAAAAATGTAATAAAATTTAAAGGGTCGTGTTTAAAAAAATGAAGTTGATGATGGTCCTGGAGAGGAGAAACGTTACATATAAAAATTGATTATGTCATTCGATAGAGGGCAAAAAGTGGTCCTGAGAAAGTGTTCTTCTTTTTTCAATATTGCCTCAAACAAAGCTGAAATGAAACAAAAACGGATTTCCAAAATTTCTTTTTTTTTTTCAAATATTTCGAAAACTAATCATGTTAGCCTCGATTTTTTAGGGGCATAATGTCGGTGCCCTGATTACGCAACTTTTTCCTACATTTAAGCTAGTTTGTATCTCTTACCGTTTATGTATGGTATCCAGGGTGTTTTCAAAACAAGTAGAACAAATGGTAGCGGTGGATCTACAGCCAAAAAGAACACGTTTCATATAAAAATGATCTTAGTAAAATGTTCACCCCTTAGAAGATGCAGCCTCTCAAAGTTTTCAAAAAAATATGGAATAGCGGCTATAATTTGAAAACCAAAAAAGGTATACCTAATTGTCAAATTTTATACAAATTTTCTACTAATGCATGTGCAACTTCTCGACACTTTCGAAAATTTCTGCCCCTTGGAGGCGATTGAAATAAGCGTCTCCTTGGTTTGCTATAACTTTTTTTGTTTTAGAAAAATTTAATAATCAAAAATATGTAGCAGATAGCCTGGTTTATTTTAAAATTTTTACCTCTCTCACACTTACTTGCTTTAAAACTTTATTAACAAAAAGCTGTCGTGATAATTTCTTATTAAATTAAGATATGACATATTTTCTAGCTTTATATCTTACCCACGTCAATATACTTTTTGACGAATTCAAATTTCTATTAGCATTATTATTAACGATAGATGTATTATTCCAGTTTACTTACCTACTAAAAATTCAGTGAAAATTAAATAGGTATAAAAAATATAAAAATCTACCTATGTATTTGTTACCCAATTTTATTAAATGTGAAAGGTTTTTCCAGCAGTAAAGAAAAATAAAAATTGTCAAAATAACAATATACCTATTTCCCATATTCCCATAAATGTTTGAAAATGATTGTATTCTCATAATAATTATA
>NW_019416721.1:337700-346974 GCF_000390285.2 Anoplophora glabripennis | reverse complement strand
TAGCCCAGTTACTGTAGCTGAAAATATAGTAATACCTCCGAATTTTTTATAACTGCATCGATTTTTCTCAAAATTTAGAATTAGGCTCATCTTACCCCCCACTTCAAAACTTATATATGCGCTAGGTATGCTTTTTGTTCTTAAGGGGTGAAAACGACCCCTTATTGGAAAAAAAGAAAAAATATAAATTTAAGCATTTTATGTAGTCAAATCCTTTTTATTTTTGCAGTATGAGTAATTTCATGTGCTATCTAACATGAAACTTAATGTATCCCAAATTTTCAACCCCGGAAAAATCTTTAAAAATCACCCCTTTGGATGAACAATTTTTTTTTTTCAACTTGAAACGTTTTAGTCGTGCATTTTTATCAAATTAAAATTGATTTCTGATTAATTTTTTTTTATCGATTGCAACTTTTCAACCCTTGAAAAATACCCCTTCTTTCGAAAATAAAATGAAAAGATATTATTGAAAGAGTAGAAACATTTTAAATGTGCATTCGTATTAAATAAACATTTATTCCCTTATTATTAAATAATTTTGAATTGATTGCAACCTTTCAACCCTTATTAATTAATAGTTTAAATAACTAGATAGATTTCACAGGGTCTAACGACACTTAGAGTGTACGATAATTCAATAAACAATGAAATCTAAATAAAAAAAAATAGATAAATTTGGAACGAATACACTGAAGATGAATTTTTCGAGACAAAACGTCTGAATCTGGTTCGCGCTGAGGCAGTACAGTATTGGGGGTCATGAGGGTTTGCAAAAAATGTAATAAAATTTAAAGGGTCGTGTTTAAAAAAATGAAGTTGATGATGGTCCTGGAGAGGAGAAACGTTACATATAAAAATTGATTATGTCATTCGATAGAGGGCAAAAAGTGGTCCTGAGAAAGTGTTCTTCTTTTTTCAATATTGCCTCAAACAAAGCTGAAATGAAACAAAAACGGATTTCCAAAATTTCTTTTTTTTTTTCAAATATTTCGAAAACTAATCATGTTAGCCTCGATTTTTTAGGGGCATAATGTCGGTGCCCTGATTACGCAACTTTTTCCTACATTTAAGCTAGTTTGTATCTCTTACCGTTTATGTATGGTATCCAGGGTGTTTTCAAAACAAGTAGAACAAATGGTAGCGGTGGATCTACAGCCAAAAAGAACACGTTTCATATAAAAATGATCTTAGTAAAATGTTCACCCCTTAGAAGATGCAGCCTCTCAAAGTTTTCAAAAAAATATGAAATAGCGGCTATANAAGAGTAGAAACATTTTAAATGTGTACTCGTGTTAAATCAACATTTATTCCCTTCTGATAAAATAATTTTGAATCGATTGCAACTTTTCAACCCTTAAAAATTACCCTTTACATTTATTTATATATTTATATGTATTTTCTTAAAATTATCACCTATAAGATTTTTAATCGCACAAAGGCTCATTTTGCAGGGAATTGTAAGGGCTACGTGAATTGTTGAGTTGATCTTTTTTAAGCCCTTCATTTTTAAGTTTGAAGGGTTTAAAGGGCTCGAAGAGGGTGGTTCTCTCATTCATATGATAACTTAAAATGGCGATATCTCGATTAATATTAATTTTAGAGGAGTACAAAAAACAAAATCTTCAGCAAAAATAAAGGTAAATTTTTTATTCTTGTATTTTTTTCGTACAGCCTTTAATTTTTAAGTTACAGCGTACAAATCGAATTTAAAAAAAAATTTGAAAAATTAACATTTTCAAAAATTAAGTTTTTTTTCTAAATCATGCTTTGTAAGTGAGCCAAAGACCCAGAACATATTCTTAGAACATAAATGAAGGAATCTGTAAATGGATTGCATTTAATTTTAATTCTGTCGCCAAAGGCACTGATTTGTTTATTAATTTTTTCTTGGAAAAAAAATGAGACTATCATGTTATTTCGATCATATTTCCGTTAATTTTGATTCTACAGACTTTTAAAAAGGTTTTTCAAAGTACTTTAAAAAATTTTCAAATAGTTTTTTCCTAATATTTATGATTTTGGCGTTATTTAACAACGTTAACTGGTTCCAATTTAGTTTTTAGTTAACATATTATAATGTTTAAAAATCCATAACTCGGTTTATATTGCAATTAGAGAAAAACAAAATAATACTATTAGATTTGTTTATTTATTACCTTTCTTTTCGTTCATTACAACTTTTTCGTTAAATCCAATAGTCTCAGAGTTATTTGCAAAAAACTGTCCGAAAACAAGCGCTTTTTCAGTATAAAATCAACATTTTCAATGACGAAGTACTCGGAAAGTATCGGATTATCCAAAAAACTTTATATAACATTTGTTACTTAAAATTGACTCCTCTATCGATTCCTGTGGTTATTTTGGGCGTAAAAATTTCCACCCCCAGGGCAAGAGCACACTTCGGCACTACATAAGTCTTGTTCCTTGAGGCATTCCCCACATTCATTCAAAATGTCACGTCAATCGGTTCAGTTATAAAGAATTCGGAGGTATTAACCCTGAGTAACTGGACTAGTACGTTTGTTCGAAATTTGCAAGTTGAGATTCCCGATATTACTGTGGATCAAGGTTATTCTAGATCTGGAGGCAAGTCAATCTCTAAATCCACATCTTGTTCTGAAGCTGCAGTTGTGGTGTGAGAATTATTTTTCGATAAGCTGAATCAAAACCTTCCACGTATCCGCCACTGAGGTAGACTCACAACCCTTATGTCTTCTGTTAGAAGTAAAGTCTTTTCTAGAATCACCTAAAATTGTCGCAGAAGAGTGTCTGGAGAAGTGGCCCTTGTCGGATTCTTTGGGGTCTTTCCTTATTTTATTTGATACCAACCGCTTATTTGCCACATTTTCCATTAAGATTTCTAGTTTGAACACGAACAATCTATAATAAAAAAAATTTTGTATTCTCTATCTGTAAAATACACTTACAAGCCTTGATACTTAAAGAACTATTTATTTTAAAAGCATTTTTCTTTTTAGAAACTCTAAGGCTCTATTCACCACTTCCATTCGTAACTAGAATGTCTGCCGAAGACTATAAAATTCCCGGCGAAGATGTAGTCATAGAAAAAGGCACCAAAGTCTTCATACCTATTCAGGCTATACATACGGACGAGGAATACTACGAAAATCCACTAGTTTTCGACCCCGAGAGATTCAGCGAAGAAAACAAAGCAGGACGACACCCTTACGCCCACATACCATTTGGTGAAGGTCCTAGAATTTGCATAGGTAAGATCTGTTTTACATTAATCGTTAAAATAGTCAAGGAATTC
The DNA here is from genome assembly GCF_000390285.2 of Anoplophora glabripennis. NCBI lineage: Eukaryota > Metazoa > Arthropoda > Insecta > Coleoptera > Cerambycidae > Anoplophora > Anoplophora glabripennis. Next base: position 343,697 of record NW_019416721.1, on the reverse strand, counting down.
GACAAAATGTTTAATATAACATATGCGAGGGAGATAAGTTCTGTCTTAAGTGGTTAGGTTTTGAATACATTTCGCACCGAACTGTTTTGGACAAAATAGGGCAAAGAATCGACTGTTAAATGTACGAAACCNGACCCCGAGAGATTCAGCGAAGAAAACAAAGCAGGACGACACCCTTACGCCCACATACCATTTGGTGAAGGTCCTAGAATTTGCATAGGTAAGATCTGTTTTACATTAATCGTTAAAATAGTCAAGGAATTCGACAAAATGTTTAATATAACATATGCGAGGGAGATAAGTTCTGTCTTAAGTGGTTAGGTTTTGAATACATTTCGCACCGAACTGTTTTGGACAAAATAGGGCAAAGAATCGACTGTTAAATGTACGAAACCTATTTTCTTAACGCTCTGTATGCGTAATTCAAGCGCCACAAATAATTACCTATACTACAGATTCATTAAAACAGATTCAGTTAATTCTAAATATACGCCAGATAACTTTTAGGTTATCCAGCGCATATTTAGTGTAATGGATAACCTTTTGCTTCTCTAGCGCATATTTACCGATCTGTTAAATAGTGATACCCGGGAAAACCGATGGGATCTGGTTGCTTATGATCAAAATAGAATCGTCAGGGCATCAAAGGGGCAATAATCAATTTACGCTGCGAAAGTGCATAATACAAGTTAGAACTACCTTCACGTGAGGTATGAGCAGAATGAAATATGGCCCTTTGTGAGGTATCTTCAAAAACGAACTACAAAAACACCATTCATAGGCAGATGCAATAAAATACCTATGGTTTTCGCTCTCTAAGCCTATAAAAGCACAAGATATATTCCCTTTTCTTTTTCTAGGAGAAAGATTCGGCGTGATGCAGACTAAGGTTGGATTAACAAGCATCCTAAGGAAATTCAGGGTTACTTTGAACAAGAAGACTAGAGTCCCCATAAAACTGTCTACAAAGTCTTTTATCCCTACGGCTGAAGATGGCATTTGGATTAACTTTGAAAAGTTGTGAAGAAAAAATGAAATGCTCTGGTTTTATACTCGGATTATTATTCTTCTTAGCTGTTACACATAGCCATTGTTTAGTCTACCTAGGTACATAGTTTACGGTAAAATCCTGCTATTGTAATTATAAGTATGTAGGAAATATTAGAACAGATACAGTCTGTTAAAAATATGCAACATTAAAAGGACTGTTTGCGTATTATTTTATGATTATTATTATACTTATACAACTAATCAGATCTTTATTGAAGTGTTTGTTACTCTGCTCTTTTTGGCGTAACTAATCGAATTAATCACAACTGGTGCTGTCATCGGGTCTAGAAGACTCTCCTAACCGATCACGTATTTAGACTCATTTGTTTCGTAGTAAGGTAGTGTGGTGTTTCTACTACCTGACTGTAAGTCTATAAGGTGAAAAATAAAAACAGACGTAAGTAATTATGACTTTGTGACTGTATGAATTCTATCTGCATATAAAATGACTTATTATTTCATCTTATTATTTATTATTATGCACATAACTAGAGCAGTACGATTGGTTGCATTGCTATAGGACATCAAATACGCTGTTCTCCTTTATGTTTAATTGTTTTTTACCTTAATAGTTAGTGTGACGTAAAAATAAAAGTCTATACTGTCTGCTAGATTATAAAGACCCTAAGCTATAACTCGGTTACCCATTTTTGGATACCCTATAACAGGGATGCTGTCCGCTGTCGATGTTTATGCGGCCCGCCAACGAATTTTAAAGGTATTCTACTCGCCGCGCTCCGGTCCAAGCATATTATTACGAGACTAGAAATCTGTGGCATCAACTAGATTACAGATTCGCGAAACACGTCGATCCCCGAACAAAGTGGATGGTTCTCGATGTTTGGTAACTCGTATAAATACGACGCATCGCCGGCTACCGGGGCAGTTAAGTTTTGACTACGGATAAGCGAACGTTATACTGTTTGAGAACTGTAATCTGTGACGAGTAAATATTTCGTCGTTCGAACTTGGCTTTTACCGACTGTAACATATAATATTAATTTTGATATGGATAAACCAGGCCCCAGTAAGAAACGTAGTCGTAAGGTTGAAGATGAAAATCGACAGTTTCATGATATTTGGACCGAAAAATACTTTTTTATTTCATCGCATAACAAAATTGTCTGTTTAATATGCAAGAGTAGTGTTTCTATTCCGAAGGAATATAATGTGAAAAGGCACTATGAAACCCAGCATCCAACTTTTACCAAATTAACTGGCGAAAATCGAACGCAAAGAATTTCCACTTTACAACGGGAACTAATAGGCCAGCAATCTATGTTTACAAAACCAATTCAAGATGCTGAAACAGCCACTGAAGTTAGCTTTGAAATATCTCGAATAATAGCGAAAACTTGTCGGCCTTTTAAAGATGGTGAGTTTGTTAAGCAATGTTTGGATATCGCCGCAAAAAAAATTTGTCCGGAAAATGTAAAGAAGTTTGAAAAAATTCAGTTAAATCGGATGACTGTTCAAAGAAGAATTACCGCATTAGCAGATAATATAGAAGAGCAATTAGCTACGAAATCGAGAAGTTTTGAGTATTTTTCTATAGCGCTCGACGAATCTACAGATATAAGTTCAACTGCTCAACTATTAATATTTTTACGAGGTGTAACGCAAAATTTTGAAGTGAGTGAAGAACTGATTGGTATGAGTTCTTTGACAAGTCAAACCAGGGGAAGTGACATGCTCAAAGCTCTTCTAGAAAAATGTTCTATAATGGATTTGGATTTAACGAAAATATCTGGAATTACAACTGACGGAGCACCTTCAATGGTTGGAAGTACATCTGGGATAGTAACTCTGTTAAAAACATATTTACAAACTAAAAACATAAATACCAAGGAATTAATGCAGTTTCATTGTATTATACATCAAGAGGCCCTCTGTTCAAAATTATTGGGATTTGAAAATGTTATGAAAGTTGTAGTACCTACCGTAAACTTTATAAAATCACGAGGTCTCAATCACCGACAATTCAAACAATTTCTCGAGGATATTGAAAGCGAATATGGTGATCTCCTGTTTTACACTGAAGTAAGGTGGCTAAGTCGTGGGTTGACACTACAGCGATTTCTTAACTTGATTGAAGAAATCCAACTATTTCTGGCGGAAAAGAAAAACGACGTCCCCGAACTCGACAACCCTGATTGGCTGTGTGACTTAGCGTTTCTTGTAGACATCACAAATCACTTGAATGTCTTAAATACGCGACTCCAAGGCAAAGATCAATTGATTTCGCAGCTATACTCTCATGTTTCGTCCTTTCAATGCAAATTGAGTCTTTTCAGGACACAAATCAATTCAGCCAATTACGGCCATTTTCCGAACTACAAAAAAATTATGGAGAAGTTCAATAAAACTGACGTCAATTTCGCTCATGTTGAAAAAATTGATATTTTGATACAAGCTTTTGAAAATCGTTTTGTAGACTTCAAAAAAGTTAAACCGCTATTGGACATTTTCAGCAATCCTTTCAACATTTCACCCGAAAATGCGCCGGAATTAATGCAGCTGGAATTAATAGACATGCAAAATGATGATAATTTAAGAAACAAATTTAATGAAGGTAATTTACTCAACTTCTACCGTTGCGTTGATAAAAACGCTTATAAAGAGTTGCGAATAAATGCATTGAAATGCGCAAGCTTATTTGGATCGACGTATATTTGTGAACAAACGTTTTCAGTGATGAAACTTAACAAAACGAAAAACCGAAACGGTCTGGCAAATGAAAATTTGGAAGCAATTATACGTGTGGCTACAAGTAATGTGGAGCCAAATATAAAAAACTTGTTAGTTCAATGCAATGTCATGCATCAAAATAATAAAACAAGAAATATTACATTGTAATGATTACATAATTATTACAACAAACATTTTTGAAGGTTATTTTATTTTTATCATTGTATTTCATACTATTTAAAAATAAAATTTTGTGTTAATAAATATTGTTTGTAGTGGCCCGTCCTTGGCTAATATTTTTCCCGAGTGGCCCCTGTTCCCTATAAGTCTGTGCATCCTTGCCCTATAAAGTATATATATTTTTAAATGGTATGTTATTTTCTTCATACAGACACAACATTTTTTTTTAGTCACACTGTAGATGAGTGGGGAGGTTATTGATGTATTTTTTAAATGGGATTGTATACATTTTTTTGCATGCTTTGATTCTTTCCAACTATATCAAATTAGTATGCCTTTGCATAACGGAATTTTTGAGAAAAGATGAGAAAACTTTCAGCTTTTGACTTTAGTTTACCGTACTCGCTTTCTAAATCATGTCAAATAGAAGGCGCTAGGGCTAGAAAAATAATTTTGTATACTTAGTAAAATTATCGACGCGTATTGGAAAACTTATGCGCGTGCAAATTCAGTTGAACAACACTAGTACGTGTGCTTCTCCAAGTGAAATTGCGTGCAATAGTGCTCTTTTCAACAAAACATGCAAAAATACCAATAATGTTCATACAATTTGCACAACTGCCGTTTTAACTAAAAAAACACTAGTGCACACTTATTTAGCACACTGTTTTGTGTGTACTAGTGTTCCTTTTAACTGAACGTGCAAAAAGTGCCAATGGTTCTTGGAAAAGTTACACAAATTTTCGTTTAATTGTAAAAAAAAGTTATTGCACACATGATCAGCTAGACAGCACTAGTGGCTGTTTTCTCCAACTAATGTGTACTAATGTTATTTTTACTAAAATGCAAAGAATATAGTCAATTTTTGCCAAATGTTTACCCGTTTAGCCGTAAAACACTAGTGCACACATGTATAGTTAGATAACACTAGTGTGCTAGTGCTCTTTTCAATTGAACGTGCCACAATAATATCGACAATTTTTGTAAATTTTGCACTAGTGCCTATTTAGCAAAAAAGAACATTAGTGCCTACAGATACCACTAATGCATTTAGTACACGGGCGTTTTGTTTAACTGAACGTGCATGTACTAGTGTTCTTTTCAACTAAAAAAGAACTCTAGTGGGCAAATATCTGTGAACAGTATTCTACATGTACAATTAGTCTTTTCAATTAAACGAGCAATATTATTGAAAAAATATAAAGATTCTGCTTTCTGTGTGTGTTGTTTTGGATAAAGAAAGGTAAGTCTATATACACATTTTCAACATAAAAATGTAGCTTTGTATAGCAGTTATAATCTTAAACGGTAATTAGATGAAATTATTTTTCATAGTAACAAAATCCCCAAAACATATTAGCATTCTAATAACTATAATTTAGCTGGTAAAACCGCTTATTAAATACAACAAATTCACTTAAACGTTTATTATTTAACGAAGAAATTTTCTATTTAAAACCACCATTATACAGGGTGTTATTTTAGCAGTTGAGAAAAAACAATAGCTACAGGGTCTTTATTAAAAGTCACAAATTTTCCTTTTAAATTTTTTAAATAAGCTATTTCCATGGGAAATTCAATTATCTAATTTTTCCTATGAATTATAGCGAAATTTTGCTTCGTTTTCGAGCTACAATTAAAAAAACTGAAAGGGGTGCATTTCCACCCCCAACTCCAATTTTCACTCTCTAATTTAATAGAACTCCGCGGTTTTTTTTTATCTAAAATGGCCCTTTGAACGATTCATGCAATAAAATTGCTTGAACGTCATACTTCCTTTTAACCCTATTTTTTTGGATATAATAACGAGCGTTCAAATAAAAACGTGGTCGAAGTTGGCTCTGACACATTGGACGTAGGCAGTAGCTTATAGCGACCAACTTAACCTCATTTCTCAACGAGCTGTATAGCAGCTGTCAGTTTCAATAACGTTAATGACTATATAACTTGGTTTTAAAGAATAATCGTGATAACAATAACAAACAATTAAAGGAGCTGCGGAAAGTGTCCCCCTCCTTGTTATAACAATAAATTAAAGCAGCTGCTGAAAGTGTCCCCCTCCTTGTTCCAAGCACTTTT
>NW_019416721.1:327742-334114 GCF_000390285.2 Anoplophora glabripennis | reverse complement strand
AAGGGACATTATTTTTGTTAAACTGTATGTAGATAATGAAAATAACAGTTTTTTTAAAAAATAGTCATTGGCGTAGAAGTTCTGTCTAAGAAAGAGGTTGAGCACCCCCTCCACTCCGCCACTGTGCAAGTTTTTGAACATTCTTATCGCTTGTTTTATGCCACTTAATTAATAGACATTATCTCCCAAACATGAAAAAAATCTAAGCATTCGTTTATAAATTATAATGAAAATTTGAGAAAAAAATATATATTCAACACCCTGTATCTCGGAAACAAAGCCTTCTACGACATATGTTTATAGGAACTTTTCTTTTTAAAAACATGTGTTCTATCTCCTGTTAAAGTTTGTCTACAAAAAACTGACTCACCCTGTATATATTACAAGCTATTTAAAATATCATTACGAATTTTGTTTATTTGGAAATATATTTTCTGCAGTATTTCAATACCAGAGAATGAAATTAGTAGCTAATCAACGAAATTATGATTAAATAACCTAACTGTAACACCGCTGCAGAATATCGTATGAAACTAGATATTCGTTGATTCTTTAAAACATTTTTATCAATGCCTACATCCTATATCATACATTTAAGTAAATACAATAACGCAAAAACATATATTAATAAAGTGTACAAAATAAATCCGTAAGTACGCCTGGCAACATTGCAAAAGTGTTGTTTATATGTTTCTAGGATACGCTAGTAGTTGTTGCTAGTGTACTCTATCGGCAATTCGGAAATTTAAAACTGCAGGCCTATTCCAGTAGCGGTCTGGGGCGATAGCTATTTTGTGTGATAACTAGCAGCTTTTTTAGAGTGTAGTAATCATAGTGCAGCCCTTTGGTGATAAAAAGATACAAATGCAAAAGGTTAACTCAAACATCAGCGTCTTTAGGTATGAAAAAGAGCGTGAACCATTATCCCAAGGCCAAGCAATCTCGTCGTCAATGGAGGAACAGCGACAGCATCGACGTCATCTACCCCAAGCGTCCGTTATATTGGCGAGAAGGGGGAGACGGATGAGCATCCCGGTAACTTCTTTGCAGGCGAAATTGAGGGACCTAAAAACCGTCGCTCAACCCGATAGAACTATGGAGGTCACCTTTATAGGCTAGAGGATAATTCAACCAATCAAAATTCACGGCAATAATATTTATTATCGTTCGTAAGTAGTACATCGTTTCCACTAAATGCAACGAGAGTCAATTTATTGATACTTTAGTTAAATCGCTAGACATTACTTTAAGCATAAAATTTATTTCAAATTATAAAATAAATATAACAGCTAACGAGATATGATCAAAGAGAAATGAATAAAGTACATTTTTTATTATAACCTGGGTACTTTGAAGGGAAAACCTATTTTATTTGTCTGATAAGTTTATATTAAAATTGCAGGTAATAAGAAAACATACAGGACTGAAAATACGAAGATAATATTCCAATCGAAAAAATTAAATATGAATGAAATACTATTATTGGTACTCTTAATAGTAACTTTTATTAATAACCTTAAATAATATACAGGGTGTCTCAAGGTGGCGGCCCATTAGAATTATTTCAGAGACTACTTCGATTTGAATTTTGAAAATTTGGGATACCGGGTTTTCGGGCATGCCCTTCTCAACTATAATAATGGCGTCCACGTACCACTTCCGGTTATACCGGAAGTCGCCATCAACTTGCTTATTTTAAATGGAACACCCTATACATTATTGCAGTTTTGAATTCTACGTGTTATTTTAGGTGGACTTTTATGAAGTTTCTCTATTTCTAAAATTAACCGTTTTCGAGATATTTCATTTTTTTCAAAAAAATGGAGGGAAACAGTAACTAGCTTCAAACTATGTGTATTTTATAGTAAGAAATATAAAGCGACAATATTTATAGGGGGGTAGCTAGACCTCTAAGCTTTCCATCCATACTTTCAAAGTGGCTTAATTGCATACAGGATGCTAGAAATTTAAAGCCGAGTTTAGTTAACTTCTAACCTTCATAAGTCGTTTTTTTTAAAGGAACACCCTGTATGTTTTTTCTATATTCTGATACACAACTTTATTCTCTTTCGAACGGTATTAGGGTTCTCTATACCTATCTCTTCTAGTTTTTAAGTTATCTACTATTTTTTGTGTAATCACCTAAAATCATGTAATTTCCTGTGAAGATAGCTGTGGAATTTTTAGCAAAACTTCCAAATTTGGAACACGGTGTTAGTGTATCAAGAGTATTAATCGACAGTAAGCAGAGTTCAATTGAAGCAATTTAAAGGGTTGATAAGGGATGATGCGCCATTAAAATGTGACAGAATTTTTTAAACACGTTGGCGAACTTAAAAAATTATTATGTACTTTATTTTATGGGGAACTTAATTCTAAAACTTTTCTTACTCTTGTTAGTTTTCAAAAAACTTTGTCGTTTTCAACAATAAATGGGTCGGGTTTCTGGGGAATAAAATTTTTTAACGCATTACCAGTAGATATAAGAAATTTAAATTTCAGATTTTTTAAATTTAGAATAAAACAGTTTCTGTTGAGAAATGCATTTTATANTCGATTTGAATTTTGAAAATTTGGGATACCGGGTTTTCGGGCATGCCCTTCTCAACTATAATAATGGCGTCCACGTACCACTTCCGGTTATACCGGAAGTCGCCATCAACTTGCTTATTTTAAATGGAACACCCTATACATTATTGCAGTTTTGAATTCTACGTGTTATTTTAGGTGGACTTTTATGAAGTTTCTCTATTTCTAAAATTAACCGTTTTCGAGATATTTCATTTTTTTCAAAAAAATGGAGGGAAACAGTAACTAGCTTCAAACTATGTGTATTTTATAGTAAGAAATATAAAGCGACAATATTTATAGGGGGGTAGCTAGACCCCTAAGCTTCCCATCCATACTTCCAAAGTGGCTTAATTGCATACAGGGTGCTAGAATATTAATGTCGAGATTAGTTAACTTCAAACCTTCATAAGTCGGTTTTTTTAAATGGAACACCCTGTATGTTTTTCTATATTCTGATACACAACTTTATTCTCTTTCGAACGGTATCAGGGTTCTCTATACCTATCTCTTCTAGTTTCTAAGTTATCTACTATTCTTTGTGTAATCACCTAAAATCATGTAATTTCTTGCGAAGATAGCTGTGGAATCTTTAGCAAAACTTCCAAATTTGGAACACGGTGTGAGTGTACCAAGATCATTAATCGACAGTAAGCAGAGTTCAATTGAAGCAATTTAAAGGGTTGGTAAGGGATGATGCGCCATTAAAATGTGACAGAATTTTTTAAACAGGCTGGCGAACTTAAAAAATTATTAGGTACTTTATTTTATGGGGAACTTAATCCTAAACTTTTCTTACTCTTGTTAGTTTTCAAAAAACTTTGTCGTTTTCAACAATAAATGAGTCGGGTTTCTGGGGAATAAAATTTTTTAACGCATTACCAGTAGATATAAGAAATTTAAATTTCAGATTTTTTAAATTTAGAATAAAACAGTTTCTGTTGAGAAATGCATTTTATAGCTCCCAAGAATTTTTAGATCACAGTTTGTCTACTATTTGATGTTTTATTTTGGATCACAGTTTGTCCTTTATTTGATGTTTTGTTTATTTATTTTTTTAATTATTATCAGCATTTGTATTAGGTATATGTGTCTAGTTATTAGTCTGCCGCTTTTACTTTACTTTATTTGACCCTGTTATGTGTTATAATGTTTAGTACGTAGATTTTACTGTTTTATTATTTTAATTATTTTATATTGTAAATCGACTCTCTTACGTGGTTCTGTACGCGATATTTTGGTTCTCCTTTTGTTCCTATTTTGTTAATCTGCCTGTTTGTTTTCTTTTCTTTTCCTCAATTCTGACTTGTGTAAATACTTTTGTATGATTAACACCAATAAACAATGTCTAATGTCTAATAACACGAATAACTAATACTAATAGAAAATTGAAGTCTACTCTATCCAATAGCTGCTGGTTGTTTCTAATGAATGTGCATTTATCCGTAATGCGTTTCCACAATTCTGCTTGAGACGCAACTGCCGAGGAATACACAAATTCTTTTAACCTTTCCCAAAGAAAGGAGTCGCATTTGTTGAGGTCTGGTGATGGTTGAGTCCAAGCCTGTGAGCAACTGATTCCTTTTCTAATCCGTTTATTTGGATACTGGTGGTTTAAAAAGTCTCTAACAATATTACTAAAGTCAGGGGGTGCTCCATCATGCATAAACCAATGTTCCAGTCTGAGTTGTAGTGCCACCTTGCCAAGTAGCTCCAGAAGAGTTTTTGGAGAAGTTCTAAATAAGTTTCGCTACTTAGTTGATTCGGTAAAATAACTGGACCAATTAAACACCGATCAATAACACTGATCCAAACATTTATTTTAAACTCGCATTGGAAATGTCGAGGAATTGTTGAATGAGGTTTTACACCGGAATATCATGATAGTAATGTAAATTTGGAATACCTCTGCAAGCTTCATCAGTAAAGAGAATTTTCTTTTGAAAGTTAATGTCTTGATCTAAAATAAAGAGACAGAAATTCACTCGTTTAACCAAATCATTCGGTAACTATTCTTGCACTTTTTGGATATGATATGGGTGTTGTAGATTACGTCTGATCACTCAGTGCACAGAAGTTTGCGATATACCAATTTGTCGAGATAGAATTCTAGTACTAATATTTGGGTTATCTTTTCAATTGTATTTAAATTAAGTTCTTGTGCCCTGACTGCAATAGCGCGTTCTCGAGTTTCACTGACAAACTTGCCTATTTCTCGAACCCGTCTTTCAGCATCGGAACATGTTTCTCTATGGGGAAATACCCCATTTTAAAATATTGTCCGATATTCTTCAACACTTCTTTGTAGTTTCCTTCACCAGGCCAGGAAAATAAGCTGGGAAATGATCATTTCGCGACTTTTTGTTTCGGCAAGCTGAATTTATAACTATAGATGCTAAATATTATGTACAATAATATATTAGTTTCCAGTCATAAAAATGGGAGGAAGGTTCTTGAAAAATTCAAATCGGATGCTTAGGTGAGCCGTGGTGATTGTTTAAACATTTTCGCAGTTTTAACGCTTATAAAAAATTGCAATAATGTAATGTTTTTTTCAATATTTTTTTATTTTAAAATATGGTTTGAAAGTACTCGGAAAGACGAGTATTTAAAAAAATACCTGATGATACGCCCATTATTTTCGGAGTTATAGCCCGTTAAAGTTAACCCTTATTTACAGCAAAACTATAAGGGTATAATTTTTTGAACTAATAGGTTTGTCATTCCTAGTACTTTCCAGATATAAATTTTCAAAATTTGCAATCATGGGCGTCCCATTTAAAATGTCACTCAAAGATATTCAATTCCGCGTGAAATCAGTGGTAGGGGGAGCAAACACACATCAACTCCGATCTGAATTTTCGAGTTCAAAACTGCGACGCTCGGAAAAATTTCACTTATCTCAGCTTCTAATGGACCAATGTCGATGATTTTTTTTTTAAATCGATATCTCGCAACTTAAAAAATACAATTATCATATTTTCAACTACCTTTTATTATTAATTATCGGACTTTTGACACGCCGATAAACAGTTACTTTAAAAAATGATTAATTTATTATGTTTATTTATTTACTATGTTAATATTAACTACCAAAATTTTTGCATGTTGCACCAGGTAATACTAGTAAGTAAAAAACATTAAATTATTGCAATTGTTTATAAGCGTGAAAATTGCGAAAATGTTTAAACAATAACCACGGCTTATCAAATCGTCCGAATTGAATTTTTCAAAAATCATTATAAATCTTGAGAGCTCTTCTTTTTGTGGTGAAATTTTCAAGTATTCAAAAGCTTTCGATTTTTAGACATTTGAATTTGAAAATTTTTTAATTAAAAAAAAAATTAAACAATTATTATGTAAAAACTATCGAACCGAATTGGATGAAATTCGGTGTGATGATTCTATGCACTAAGAGCTTTAATTGGGAAAAGTATGAAATTCTTAGGTATTATTCAAGTGTGAAAAAAATTTACAAATAAATATTTTTACAATTTTTTAAATTATTTTTCCGATTTTTGCAATAACAATAATAAATTTTTCGAATTGCAACTAACTCTATTTTGATCAAAATTTAATTACAAAACTTTTTTTCCTGTTCCATTTCTGTCTAAAATGAATAGTTGCTAAGTTGTCGACGAGAAATCCAAGAAAAAAATGATTTTTTTTTGCTATTTTTTTATACGTTTTTGCAATAACAATTAAGCCCACGTTTTTTTTATTTGCATAGAAATATTATCATTTCTGATGTTATTTAGAAGCCGTTAAAGCAAAAATCTCCGATCATATGCGTTTTACCCAACC
>NW_019416721.1:314021-326691 GCF_000390285.2 Anoplophora glabripennis | reverse complement strand
AAATCGTCAAGATTCGTTGAAAAACAACGGAGTTACAGACTGTCAAATATATTATTTTCAAGCGAATTTCGCTTATTTAAAGGCATGACTATGAATATTATCGTCACTTTCTTCGGACTCGCTGTCGTTCGCTTCCCCCACCCTTCTGCCGCGCCACGGCTTGCCGAAAATCAAGCGACCCACTGACTTTTGACAATATTTCTTATGCACTTAACGTACTTAAACAAATTAAATATTTTTACCTAGCAAAGTACTCTGGTTGCCGGTTATGACAGTATTTTTTTTGCCGCTACCAACCTAATTTGTTTAACAAGGCCGTCAACTTTGACAGTCTGTAACTCAGTTGTTTTTCAACGAATTTTGACGATTTTTTTTTAACTTGAAGCTCTCTTCATAAGCTTTCCGAATATATACATATAACTATATCACGCTCGTGCGTGGTATATTTCATTTTGCAACTACGGCTAAAATATAAAAAAATATTCCAGGTTGCAAATTTTAAATTAAAAAAAAAATTATAGATTTCAATGTATTATTATGAAATCTACCATGAAAAAAATCAGTGCGTTGTGGAAGATCCTCGAGATTTTCTAGACTAATAGTTAGTTAATTTGTTTATAAGGCCATAAATAAACTATTCAATTTACCGTTTCCAGATTTTGTGTATTAGACAGTAATAAGGAATGACAGGATGCGATGCCAAAACGTTCTGGTAATAATAATGCAGTTTATAAATGTCTAATTCAAAAGCCTTAAATAAAATTCTCCTGTTTATAACTTTTGATCTAATCAATATTTTTTGACGCTCGAGGGCTAGTAGTACTTTACTGTTTTCTTGTGAAAATGAACGGAAAAAGTTATAAGCGAAAAACGTGAATTTACGTAAAAATTATACAATTAACCACCCTGTAAACAATCTTCCCCCCATTTTTATGACTGTGGAAGCTAATATGTTATTGTACGTATTGTAATTTAGCATTTATAGTGATAAATTCAGCTTGCCGAAACAAAAGTCGCGTCCAACTCTATATTTCCTAGACAATCACAGAAACCTAACGCTAATAGCATGTCAACTTGTTCGCTACATGCAAACTTCCCGGCTATTTTCAAAACACTCAGCAAACAATTACTAAAATTAAATGACTTTTTTCCTGATCGCCAAATTTGACGTGTAAATTCATAGCCAACTACAATACAACTGATTAGTTGTTATTCGTGTTTTTGTTGAAAACGACAAAATTTTTTGAAAACTAACAAGAGTAAGAAAAGTTTTATACCTAAATCCATTATAAAATAAAGCAATAATTTTTTTAAGCCCGCCAAAGGTTAAAATATTCTGTCACATTTTAATGGTGCATCACCCATTATCAACCCTTTAAACTTCTTCAATTAAACTCTACTTGCCGTCGCACCGTGTACCAAATTTGGTTTTTCAAGTTCAAGTACATCTGAGATATTGATTTTTTTTTTCGAAATTTGAAACCTCACTTTCAAGGCCTGTAATTTCTCGGAGGTAAGAGTAAGGTAAGTTGCGTTAAATCAACATATTTTGGGTTCCACTACATGCCCCTGCTATGTGCGGAACACTCTGTATATTTTATCTATTGAATATCTTCCATTAAGTTCACAATTATTAATAAATTGTTGCTACAAAATGAAAGTAAAGATAATGCGAGACCGTGCTGTATATAAATTACGACAATTCCTGTCTAATATTTGTTTGCATTCATTCATTATATCCGATTAGTCTTGTAAATGTCCTCTGTCATTTAAAGGAGTAGAAACCTAACGATCCTTTGTCATAAATTCAGACATCGACGAACATGGCGCCTGACGTGGGAGTAAAATTTAAAAAAGGTAATGACTAATTCGTTTTTAAATGTGATTGTGATAGAAATGTGTAAAGTAACACTCTTTTCACTAGTGAGTATTGATGAAAAAACAAGGTACCCTATACCAGATTGGCACATATTTTTTTTATTACAGAAAAATTTGTTATAAATTACACTTTGTGTGTTATGAGCTAGTATTTAATTATATGGGCTACTAAAAGTCTAACACCCTATATGACCACCTATTTCGTATTTCAGAAACAAACTTGCATTTCTTGAAAAAGGCTGTGGGAACGAACCTAATACAAAACCCACTCACCAGGATGTACTTTATTTCATCAATCGTTATTCAATTTAGCTACGTAGTATTTGCATCACGTATGGCTGTGGAAAAGGGCAACTTTCATCTGTACATTCCATATATCCTATTTTACATACCCGTAAGTAAAACCGTCTGATATACCTATTGATTATTTTAAAACAAATATTATCTGTCAACTCATCCATCACCAGAATAATATTTCATAATAAAATACGAACACTTCTTCTACCCCCTGATTTATAAAAATTTTATGCCATAAACGTAGGTAATACAGGGTGTGGCGTGTATAATCTATAAAAATTAAACTACAGCTTCCTGATGATATTTGTAATAGAAAAATCTTATACAAAAAGTTCTATCTTCGCGTTTTTTTTGTAAATTAGTAAATTATTAAGTCCATTTATTCAACGAAAATGAAGGCCGACCCTGTGTTATTTATTAAAAACTATGGAAATGTTTTTATGCGACCCCAGATGCAACCTTATAATTTAAGTCGGTATAATCTAATACTATAGTAGTATCATATTTGATGCAAAGTAATAAATCATTGCCTGTCAAGGGATCCAATGCAGTACGCGTTTAAGGGTTTTAGAAATTGAATAATTTCTTTATACATTATGAAGGGACGAGGGGGTCAGTTCACGTTGTTCCTACAAAAATTTCTCATAAACTATTTATTTTAAATGTAGGTAATTTATTATAAATCCAATTTGTTTTTTATATTCCACATATGTACTACATTTTACCTCTGCACGCGCCACTGTTGTTTACTTGTTTTTTGGAGACACTCTCTGATTTACAACCAAACTCGCCAGGTTAGTATTTGACGTATAACCGACCACTTCGTACACTCGATGCACCTGGGCGACTACAGCTACTACCAGAACACAGTGCGTATGCAGCGGTATTTCAGATTTTACATTTAATTTCATTTTAAATTTGAAATGGTTCATCTTACGCCTCCTAAAAATGATGACACGATTTTCCTTTGATAAAAGACTGACAACTTTTTGCTCTACTTTGCATCGAATACGATCCTACTATAGTAATACTAAAAGAAGGTTAGGTTACATTGTCAAAAAATTTGTGCAGTTAACTGATTTTGTATTTGTATTGAATTTATTATTCACTTAATTACACAGCCCCACAAAAAAAAGTGGCAGGTCCGAAAGACAAGACCATGGTATGCATATGGTTTTGGGGTCGCTGAATCCGAATCCGGTGTCCGTTTAACACGGTTAGCTCTGGTTTAAGGTCAGTTCAAGGTCAAATAAAGAAAATCAATTGCCAACATACTAAATCTACGTATCTATACGTTTTTGGGGTTGCTGAATCCGAATCCGGTGTCCGTATGACTCGATCAGATCTGGTTTAAGTTTAGTTCATGGTCAAATGTAGAGTATCAATTGCCAACAAAGTAAACCGATATATCTATTTATACGTTTTTGGGATAGCCGAAAACGAATTCGATGTCCGTTTAATCCGATTAGCTTAAGGTCAGTCAAGGTCAAATGTAGAGAATCAATTGCCAACAAAGTATACCTACGTATCTATAAGTTTTTGGGGTCGCTGTATCCAAATCCGGTGTCCATTTGACCCTATAAGATCTGGGTTAAGGTCAGTTCAAGGTCAAATGTACAGAATTAATTTCCAACAAAGTAAACCGACATATCCAAACGTTTTTAATGTTGCTGAATCCGAATCCGGAGTTCGTTTGGCCCGACCAGGTCTGGGTTAAGGTCAGATCAAGGTCAAATGTAGAAAATCAATTGCCAACAAAGTAATCCAATATACGTTGAGTTCGCTGAATCGAAATTCGGGGTCTATTTGATCCGATCAGGTATGCTAACTACTCTCAAGTTCTAAACTCAATCAAAGTAAGCAAGGAGTTTTTGTGAATACCGATTGTTGGCCCAGTATTATTGTGATGATTCTCACAAATTTGCCATTTATGTTGTTCGTATTTGATCCTATTTCCACTCTACTCGTTAGGTTTATAACATCCATGTTTGAAGTGATTCATCCAACATCATTGTAGTAACCTAAGGAAAATTCTTCATCGTTAGAAAAATATTCCTTATTTCTGTGCTGATAGTAAAAAGCTTTTACTTTTCCGGCTTGCTTAATATTTTTTTTAGCCATGATATTAGGAACTCTGCTCTATTCTTTGCCAGGCCCAAATCTCGAACATCATTTACTTTTTTTTTGTGATATTGTTCCCGTCTTTTTCAGAACGTGATATGGAATATATTCGTCATCACTAGTATAACTAGCAATATCAGTGATAGTTTCATTGCCACCCAAATTTCCTCCTTCTTTAATATCTTGGTGAAACCTTTCTCTCTGCTCAAATCCAATCAAATTTTTCACTTAGGTTTAAAACCAAAAAAATTGTATAAGTATCTTTCGTATGTTGATTGATATTTTTCTATTAGATAGTATTTAATAAACCTGATCAGTTCAAACGGACATCAGATTCGGATTCAACGACCCCAAAAACGTATAGATATGTAAGTTTACTTTGTTTTCAATTGATTCTCTACATTTGACCTTGAACTGACCTCAACCCAGATCTGATTGAGTCAAACGGACATCAGATTCGGTTTCGGTGACCCCAAAAACGTATAGATACGTAGGTTTAGTTTGTTGACAATTGATTTTCTACATTTGACCTGAAATTGACCTTAAACCAAAGCTAATCGTGTCAAACGGACACCGGATTTGGAGTCGGCGCCCCGAAAAACGTATAGATACATAAGTTTAGTTTGTTGACAATTGATTTTCTACAAGAATAGCGTGCCGATTACATTAAAAACGAGATTCTTACTTCTTACTTTGCTTAATTTTTTACAACTTGTTTTACAATGAACCGAGAAAGCAATACATTTACTATTTCCGAACTTGTCGATATGGTGTTAGTATATGGTGCAGCCGGAGAAAATGCGCTCGCTGCGACTAGGTTGTACCGGGAACGTTGGCCACAACGTCACCCCCCATGTGCAAATACAATCCTACAGTGCGTTCAGCGGCTACGAGATACGGGAAGTGTTATTCCTCGAGGACAAGGGCGTGGTCAGCAAGTGAAACTTAACGTTGAAGATGCAGCGTTGGAAAATCTTGACGAAGACCCCACAATTAGTACTCGACGACTCGCACAGCAAGTAGGAACCTCATCTCGTACGGTACGTTGTATCTTAAGGCCCCAGCTGTTGCACCCCTATTATCTGCAACCAGTTCAACAGATTTTATACCCGGATTGTGATAAACGAATGCGTTTTTGCAGGTGGTTTTTACGGCAATGTGCCAATCAAGCAGATTTCTCTACTTACGTTTGTGTAACAGATGAGGCGACATTTACCCGTGATGAAGTGAATTTCCATAATATGCACATATGGGCCGATGAAAATCTTCACGCGATTAGGGAAACTCATTTTCAACATAGGTTCTTGGTAAATGTTTGGGCTGGCATAATAGGCGATGTACTTGTGGGTCCATATTTCTTTGAAGGACGACTAAATGGACCAACAAATGCTGACATTTCGGAGAACGGGTTGCCTGAATTATTGGACGGTGTGGTGTTACCAGTGCGGGCACGCATGTTTTATCTTCAAGATGGGGCTCCTCCGCACAGTACTCGAGAAGTAACGACACTTTTGCATGAAATGTTTCCTTAGCGATGGATTGGAAGTTTTGGTCCTGTGCCGTGGCCACCTCGGTCACCGGTTCTAACTCCGATGAACTTTCATCTTTGGAGTCAGTTGAAGTCATTGGTTTAGAATACTCCATTTGCTACGGTGGAAGAATTGCGAAACCGTATACTTGAAGCTGCTGACACAATTAGGGGAATACCTGGAATTTGGGAAAATATTCGCCAAAATTGGGTGCGTCGGTACCATGCCTGTATCCACGCTAATGCGGATCAATTTCAACATTTTCTCTAGAAATGGTAAGTTTTGTTTTATTTTGTTCCGTATTTTAATGGAGTTTGTTTAGTGCATGAAGTTGGCAACTACAGATGGTTATGGTTTTGTTTGCGAACTCTTGCAGTAACAATTATTGTAATAAGAAAATATCTGTTTTTTTTAAATATCAATATTTATTAGATTGTACTTTTGCATGGAAAAATTCCCTAAAAATTGAGAAGTTCCAGAAAAAATATTTTGATCCATAATTGAACTTTAATTTACGAAAAAAAAACCGCAAAAATAGAACTTTTTCGTATAAGATTACAAATACCGTTAGGAAGCTGTAGGCTTTTTATACGTTATACACGCCACACCCTGTATACAGGGTGTCATCTAACGAGTGTTACATATTTAAAGAATATAATCTAGAACCCAAATGGTGTCTGTAAAACCAAACTCTAGCAAAAAGAAGGTACAGAGTGTCAAAATTTATTTTTTATTTCTCGTGTTCTCCTTAACTCAGAACCCAGTTAACCGATTTGAGCAAAATTTGCTGTTGCTTAGTTTCTCTTCACGAAGTATGCAGTGATTATGTTCCTATTAGGTTAAAGCATACAGGGCGTTCATTTTACTACAAACCTTTGTGAATATACTTCTGTAACATTTTTGTACGTTTAAATTTCTACACGCAATCATTTGCAATATTATAAAAACACAATGGCCCTGACTTGGAACTTTGCGGCGCACCTGACATAACAGCCACCGTACTCCGCGAATTGTTTTTGCTGAAAAAGACGGTGCCTAATTAGAGAGGCCGTCGAACCCCTTTAGTAAATTACCAGCCTGAACGTTTTCTAAAAAGACAAATTTTTCTTTAACTCAGCCAGTTATATTCTGCAGCGTGTATAAAATTATTATACGAGTATTAGCATATATAACGTGATGAAGGGGTTGAGAGACGTTTTTCCAAAAATTAATTATGTCTCTGACAACTGTGCAGAGTGATACAGAATTGATGGTAGGGCGCCATTACAGGAAAACAATCAAATAAATAGGAAACTGCAAGATGATATCTTTGTGGCATTACAGTATAAATATTTGATTGGTAATTATTGGCGAGTTTACGACTGCGACGTCACCGATAAAGAAAAACACTGGTTCAATCAAGTATGTTACTGATTTTATTAGAATTTATGTGGAAAACAAGATAGTCCATTGAAATGTTACATTTTTTGGGCTTAGTGTGCAAAAGCCCGAAAACGCAATTTTATTTTTTGGATGTCAAGAGGGTGTTAGTGTAAAGCTAAATCCATGTTTGTGGGGTCGCAACCCTTGTGCCTAGGCTGCGTTTTGGTAAAAAGGGCTGCGAATGGTTTTTATACTACTACTTACTATATCGGGCAAACTATTCGTCGCACAGAAAGTTTGTAATCATATTTTTTTTTGCAAATTAAATTCTCTATAACTTTGGTTACGTAACTTTTAGTCGTAGAACCAAAAACAACAAAGTTATTAACGAAAATAGATACAAATTTGGGAACAAATTTTCTTTTGGTCGTTATAACTTTTTTCTGGTCATTTTTTCAAAAAAATTACATCAAGGAATAATTTCCATTACAAACTTTTTTCAAATATTATTTATTTATTAGGGTTTTACAGCGATGCGAAACTTATACTATTCTCCAATACTAGTAAGTATACATTAATATGAATGATTAGGCATAATTTTATCTCGTATTTCCATTATTTTTATAAGAAACATTTTAACGATTAACATTGCAATGTTGTTAATTAGTTATCGACTCTTTTCCCCACCCCCTACGAGGTAGAGTCTGGTGGTGCGTTTTTTTTACGTCGTATCCCTAGTAGGCAGAATCCACGGATATCGCGAATCGTTTATATCAAAGACTGTCCAGAGAATCACCATCTTTATTGCCACCATATAAACGCACGTGGTAGCACAACTGGAAGAAAACTTTGAAGGACGCCTCCTATGGCTAATCATTCATGTATACATACTAGTACTGGAGAATAGTGTAAGATTCGCATCGCTGTAAAACCCTAATAAATAAATAAAATTTGAAAAAAGTTTGTAATGGAGATTATTCCTTGAAAACCCCTCTATCAAAATGCTCTGATGTAATTTTTTTGTAAAGTGACCAGAAAAAAGTTATAACGACCAAAAGAAAATTTGTTCCCAAATTTTTATCTATTTTCGTTAATAACTTTGTTATTTTTGGTTCTACGACTAAAAGTTACGGAACCAAAGTTGTAGAGAATTTAATTTGCAATAAAAAATGTTTTTAAATTTTCTGTGCGACGAACAGTTTGCTCGATATAGTAAGTAGTAGTATAAAAACTATTCGCAGCCCTTTTTACAAGATGGTGGCCGAGGTACAGGGGTTGCGACCCCACAAACATGGATTTAACTTTACACTAACCCCCTCTTGACATCCAAGAAATAAAATTGCGTGCTCTGTCTTTTGCAACCCCAAATGTAACTTCAATGGATTAAGATAAAAATAAACGATTTTTGTCAATAATTAATGAAAACATTGAGAACATATTGTTTTCTAGGACAGCGCTGACAATATCAGTATAGTCTTTCGGATCTCAATTGAAGACCGAAGAGGTTCGGTCGCTACGTGGCATTGAAATATTTGAAAAACTTGTTCCCATATTTATTTAGCCATACCCATATACAGATCTGGTTGAACTAAACGTGGAGGTGGTAGAAATGTATACGCTCTGTTCAAGAATGCGCGCGCGGGCAAACGGCGTACAAACACAGCCGCACTGGGCGACCGGCCATAAATTTCAGTTGTTGACAAATTGCCTAGCAGTGCAGTGCAGCAATGCAGTATATTTAATTCATTTTATTGTTGATTATTTTTATTTAATAACTTTTTTAACCTAAACTAACAACCTTTCCTGATCCTTTCCTGGCAGGGATATGTTCATACCTTCCCGTTGGTTTTTGCCGGGCAGTAATATATTTTAGTGAAAATGTAAATGTTTTTTGATATGTCATAACTAAAATTTACCACCAATATAACAAAATTGTTTGAGGACATAATAGTTATTTATGGTATAAGTTTTTTAATAAGGTTTATCGGGTACGGAGGTACATCTAAAGTCTAACGAGAGTTTCTGTAGATTCGCTAGTGACTAAAGTAGTAAGCTTTTAGATTTGTCAACGTTGCATTTGGCTGGCTCGCTCGCCTCGGCGTTCGCTCGCTCGCTTGCGTTCGATAATTCTGTTTGCTTGGACACCTGCAAATTTCAAATAATACGCTAAGTCGAGACTGCGGCGTTGCCGCTATCACGCATATGGAGGATAAGTTAGTCAACGACAGCAGTTTGAAGGAGAATTATTATAAATTATGTATCTTATATTAAAAATATAGATATGTATTGGAAAATATAACAAGCTTACTACACCAGGGTCGATAATTTTTGAAACCAAAAAAAATTATAGTAGGATGAAACCCATTGGAAAAGAAAGAGAATGTAACAGAAATGAAAGGAAAAATAATTTACGGGCGATCTGAGGTCGGGAAGGGGTAGGGGGTGAGTTTTTAAGGGTAAAAAACGGTTTCCCTTGATTTCCAGAAAAACTACAAGTCTTATGGAAAAAAGTTAAATGGCAAAGTTGTAGGTAATAAAAAGATCTACAACTTTTGTATTTACACTTTTTTCACATAACCTCAAAATTTATGTGAAAAATTCAAATAACCAAGTTTTTGGTTTTTTATTTTTATCTTTTACAAACAAATTTTTTTTTTCACGAAATTTGGTGAAAACTTACCTATTTATGTCCCAAACACGCTGTAATTTTTTTGATTTGAAATATTTATTTTTTCACCTTATTTTTACTTAATATCGAAAAAGCACCCTAATTTTCAATCGAAAATTCTCACGTCAAAATATCTGCTTTTTTAAAAACGTCGGTGGGCTTTTTCTTCGTTGAAATCTCTACTTTCTGATGGTGTAAAAAAATATATACATTACTATGGTAAGTTTTCTCAGGAAATGCAAAGAAACGAACTAGAATCCGAAAATTTTTTTCTAATCATTATGTACAATTTTGAGCTATTTATTAAAATTTACACTTTAATTACTCGAAAAACGTAAGATTCCATGTTACATTGATAAACAAAAAAATTACAAGTCGAAATATACTATTATAATTAACAACCAAATAAGTTAATAAAGTTAATATTTAATAAGACATCTACAATATTTTGAGAAAGTTGTAGAATCTTCTTTCGTTTCTTTGCATTTCCTGAGAAAACTTACCATAGTAATGTATATTTTTTTTACACCATCAGAAAGTAGAGATTTCAACGAAGAAAAAGCCCACCGACGTTTTTAAAAAAGCAGATATTTTGACGTGAGAATTTTCGATTGAAAATTAGGGTGCTTTTTCGATATTAAGTAAAAATAAGGTGAAAAAATAAATATTTCAAATCAAAAAAATTACAGCGTGTTTGGGACATAAATAGGTAAGTTTTCACCAAATTTCGTGAAAAAAAAAATTTTTTTGTAAGAAATAAAAATAAAAAACCAAAAACTTGGTTATTTGAATTTTTCACATAAATTTTGAGGTTATGTGAAAAAAGTGTAAATACAAAAGTTGTAGATCTTTTTATTACCTACAACTTTGCCATTTAACTTTTTTCCATAAGACTTGTAGTTTTTCCGGAAATCAAGGGAAACCGTTTTTTACCCTTAAAAACTCACCCCCTTCCCCTTCCCGACCTCAGATCGCCCGTAAATTATTTTTCTTTTCATTTCTGTTATATTATCTTCCTTTTCCAATGGGTTTCATCCTACTATAATTTTTTTTCACTTTTTACCATTTTTGAAGGCTTAAGCACTGGTCTATACTGCTTATTTGAAGAGTGAATCTAGAGGAAACAAAGCAAAAAAATATGCAGTATTGAAAAGAGCCCATATTGAAGAATTTTTGACTAGGGCTTCCGATAAAGAATATTTAATGATTAAAGTAATTTCTCTTTACTTTTTACATGTTATAAGTTACACAAATAATGGGCGTTTCTGGTGCTTGTTGATGCTGCGAATTGACAAATTTGAAAATTAATGACGTACAGGACATTGGCAGTTACCTACTTGTTTCAATACCTGACACCAAGAGGGGTATTTCAAGAAAATTTACAATTATAGAAGATTTTTGCGAGAATGCTGTTGAAATATGCAGAAAATATATTTCTCTGCCCCCAATTGGCCTAACACAAGACAGATTCTTTTTAAGATACATCAATCAAAAATGTACTTCTCAGCCTGTTGGAATCAACACATTGGCGAAGGTATCCTCAATAGTTGCTTCATTCCTGAATATCGCAAATCCAGAAGCATATACTGGCCATTGTATAAGGCGCACTTCAACAAATTTTTTGGCCAATAAAGATGCTGATCTTACAACCATAAAACGGCATGGTGGATGGAAGAGCTCCTCTGTATCAGAAAGTTATGTTGAGGAGTCTATATCTAACAAATTTGATATTGCAAAGAATTTCCATGGAAAATATAGCTGTTCCTTACAAGAAGAAATATCCGTAACTTGTGTAAATTCTAAATTCAAACGGCAGATGTTATGCGTTCCGAAAGTGATGGCAACAATGCTACAAGGGTTATTATTAACGGAAAGGAAGTTAAATGTGATAAAATAAAAATTAAATGTATTTACTATAAATGTAAATGATCATGTTACTAAGTAAATGAATTAAATTTGATTTATTAGTGGTTTATTATATTTTCATTATTCTCCTAGTGAAATAATAGTATATTATGTTACTAGGAGTAGAAGGCGATCATTATGTGTTGAGCCCAAAAGTTTGCTCGCCGAGGCGTTAGCCGAGGCTGAGCAAATTGGGCAAAACACATAATGAGCCTTCCACTCCGAGTGACATATACTATTTTTTCTTCAAGCGTGAATATAAAAAATTACTAATTTTGAAAATTTATAGCGGATAACGCGATGTTCAATCTCAGCACAAAATAAAATCAGTAGGTAGGTAATACTATTTATTTTATACATTTTATACATTTTATTGATTAATTAAACATGACAGTTTTAACCACTTTATTCATGAATAAAAAAACAAATGTAACAATTATTTTTCTTTAATTTGAATTAAACGAATAAACATCTAAATTACCTACATGTCTATCATCAAACTTTATTTATTAACATGAATATTAAATGTGCAATTTTGTATGGTACAGTTGTTGATATTTAAAGCGCTGCTGGCTGTCTTTTTTTCAAAGTTTACAGTTCTGTCGTTGAATACGTTACTTGTAATAAGGTTCTCAGTTTCAGTGTTAACAATTGTACCATTATTAACAGAAAAGTCTTCGATTAAATTATTTTCAGGATCAATATTTACAGTTTCGCTTGATGTACTTGGTTCATTATACTCTAATGGGTTTAATATTTTCATCGCTATCTGTTTCTTATTGTTTACAGAATCTTCAATGTATCCTTCAGCGACGCTGGTAGATTTCCATCCACCATGTCGCTTTAGGGTTGTAATGTCTCCACCATTATCAACTAAGATAGTTGCCGAGGTTCTTCTAAGGCAATGCCC
>NW_019416721.1:311573-313698 GCF_000390285.2 Anoplophora glabripennis | reverse complement strand
TGTCGATGCTGCGAATTGACAAATTTGAAAATTAATGACGTACAGGACATTGGCAGTTACCTACTTGTTTCAATACCTGACACCAAGAGGGGTATTTCAAGAAAATTTACAATTATAGAAGATTTTTGCGAGAATGCTGTTGAAATATGCAGAAAATATATTTCTCTGCTCCCAATTGGCCTAACACAAGACAGATTCTTTTTAAGATACATCAATCAAAAATGTACTTCTCAGCCTGTTGGAATCAACACATTGGCGAAGGTATCCTCAATAGTTGCTTCATTCCTGAATATCGCAAATCCAGAAGCATATACTGGCCATTGTATAAGGCGCACTTCAACAAATTTTTTGGCCAATAAAGATGCTGATCTTACAACCATAAAACGGCATGGTGGATGGAAGAGCTCCTCTGTATCAGAAAGTTATGTTGAGGAGTCTATATCTAACAAATTTGATATTGCAAAGAATTTCCATGGAAAATATAGCTGTTCCTTACAAGAAGAAATATCCGTAACTTGTGTAAATTCTAAATTCAAACGGCAGATATTATGCGTTCCGAAAGTGATGGCAACAATGCTACAAGGGTTATTATTAACGGAAAGGAAGTTAAATGTGATAAAATAGAAAATTAAATGTATTTACTATAAATGTAAATGTTCCTGTTACTAAGTAAATAAATTAAATTTGATTTATTAGTGGTTTATTATATTTTCATTATTCTCCTAGTGAAATAAAGTTACTTTATTCCACTAGTTGATAAAGTATCACTTTAGACGGTTCATATGTGAATGTGTGAATAAAATAAAGTGATATGATTATAAGGTGACTGTTGATAAATAATTAAATTGTGTTGTTGGATACATGAACATATAATTCTACACAATATATACAAATTATTATTTTTCACCTTTAGCAGAAAACTTTTTTAGGGACGCCTATGAAACTCATTAAATTTTATTGCTAAACGTTTTTATATTATGTTCAACTGATTTCGGAAAGACTACAACAGACTTGATCACATCAGTGTTTTTCTCTATACATATCCTTTATATCTCCGAAGTGGGCACACATATCGAAAAACTATTCTAGTAAAAGTCGTAGAAAAAAACGAGAACTTTCATATGATGAAAAAAATAACTAGAATTGGAAAAAATATTTTGATTACGTCACAGCCCAAGATGGAAGTCTAACGTCGTATACTTACAAGGTGTTTTTAAATGAAGTAGCAAAAATGGTACCAGTGAATGTAGAGCCAAAAATAAGAGGATTGAAGTAAAAATGCCTCATATGAAAGTTTCACCCCTGAGGCGATATACCCTCTTAAAGGAGGGGATTGAAATTCACATTTTAATTTTTTTTTAACATGGGGAATGCCAATATTTGTTCGATCATTGGCGTATTTTATAATGTAGTGAAACAGTCAACCCCATTGCAATATTTTATTAGAAATTTTTTATAAGAAGCAAATTATTTATTTAAAAATATTTTTTGGGAAGACTGATTTATTACGCAACTTTTTTACCTCCTGTAATTTTTCGATAAAACCGATAGTTTTCTAGTAAAAAAATCAGATCAATAGCGTCATCGTTCACTAAAGGGGCAATTGCTAAAATTTGTAAAAATAAAGTAGGCGGATGTCATAACAAATAAATTGTTATTTATCATATTAATAAATCTACACTTTCTGTCAACCAATAATTAGTACCAATTGATTAATTTGTTATCAGAATAATTATGGCATATAATATTTATACCAACGACGAATATGTCGACATGCTTCAAGTGTTTTTCGAATCCAGAAAAAAATAGTAACGCTGCAGTAAGATTATACCACCAAAGATATCTAAACCGACCGATTCCTCATAGACAAACACTGGCCTCGGTGGAAAGAAGTTTCGCGAAACTGGTAAAATTCAGCCCAGTCGTGAGGGTGCTTGAACAAGGTGTAATGTCTGAACTGTTGAAACTGAGGAAGCTATACTGGAACATCTAGGACAAGACTGTGGTACAAGTACAAGACAGGTGTCCAGGCAACTGCAAGTTTCTCACAGTCTTGTGTGGAATGTAGCTCATGAAAATCTTTTATACCCTTTTCACCATCAACCCGTGCAAGAATTGAATGACC
>NW_019416721.1:290341-310796 GCF_000390285.2 Anoplophora glabripennis | reverse complement strand
TCCATTTTATTTACCGATGAAGCCACCTTTACACGAGATGGTTTACTGAACTTGCACAATGCACATGCATGGTCAGACGAAAATCCTCATGCTACCATTGATAGTCATCACCAACACCGATTCTCAGTCAACGTATGGGCTGGAATAATAGGTGACTATTTGCTCGGGCCTTTCTTTCTACCTCAAAGGCTTGATGCAGTAGAATATTTAAACTTCCTAGAAAACCATCTCCCTGAGTTAATGGAAAATGTTCCTTTAAATTTGAGACAATACATGTGGTACCTCCATGACGGGGCACCTGCGCATTTCAGTGTTCATGTTAGAGAGTATCTACATATGCGGTTTCCTAATCGATGGATTGGAAGAGGATATAATGCACCAATAGCCTGGCCACCGCGATCACCGGACTTGAATCCTGTCGATTTTTATCTTTGGGGACACGCGAAATCTCAAGTTTATGCAACCCCTGTTGATACAGAAGATCAACTTAGACTGCGAATTGTAGAAACCTTTAATTTAATAAGAAATAGTCTATTCATATTCCAAAGAGTCAGATTTAACTTTATAAAGAGACTGACAGCATGTATCGATGCAGAAGGAGGTCAATTTCAACATTTATTATAATAACATATTTTGTTTTAGTTCTGTTTTGGTTACTTAATTAAAAAAATTATTTTGGAAATTGATTGTATTCTTAAAAATTCACTAGGCTTAAGAAATGTATGTAAATAATTCGGAAGCACTCATCTCTCTGCATTTTGTAAATTTACTAGAAAACTAAACATTTTACATAAAAAACACAAGAGACAAAAAAATTTCTAAATTTAATGGTCTTTCTAAAAATCTTATGATACTTGCTGTACCTTTGCAGAAAAATTTTTTTTAGCAAAAAATAGGATACAGGGTGATAAAAAAACACCCTTCTGCTTTCTCGATTTTATTCATATCCGCATTATTTATTGATTTCCTAAAGCTGATTAGCCCCTGAAAATTTCATTAAGTTTTCTTTTTCCAACAACGAGTTACGTCATAAAAACTACTTTTATAGTTGCACCTTTGAAGGTGTGTAACTTCAAAATGGTGCGTTTAAGAGGTTATGTTTATTAGAGTTTTTAGTCATATTTTTTTATGTACTATCACCACCCAAAGTTTGTAACATACTTTACGGGACACCCTGTATTACCCGAATCGCTGGATTGGCCGTGGTCGTAATGCCCCTGTTTGTTGGCCCTGTTTATGTCACTCCTGTTGCCTCCATAGAAGAACTACGCTTAAGAATATTTCAGGCAGCAGATGACCTTCGCAACAACCAATAATTGTTTATACGAGTGCGTTATAACTTAAACAGACGTATTAGGTTATGCTTGCAGCAAAATGGAAGTTATTTCGAGAATATTCTTTAAATTTAATTTTGAAATTCTTGTTTTTCGTTTGCATTAAATTTTATTTCAGATAAATAACTTGACCTAATACATGTCCCATAGTCATATAAGTTATCAAACATTTTTCATTAATCAATAGCAAATTATTNGGTGCGTTTAAGAGGTTATGTTTATTAGAGTTTTTAGTCATATTTTTTATGTACTATCACCACCCAAAGTTTGTAACATACTTTACGGGACACCCTGTATTACCCGAATCGCTGGATTGGTCGTGGTCGTAATGCCCCTGTTTGTTGGCCTGCACGTTCACCTGACCTAACGCCTATGGATTTCTTTTTGAGGGGACACGTAAAAAATATTGTTTATGTCACTCCTGTTGCCTCCATAGAAGAACTACGCTTAAGAATATTTCAATATTTTTCAACAACCAATAATTGTTTATGCGAGTGCGTTATAACTTAAACAGACGTATTAGGTTATGCTTGCAGCAAAATGGAAATTATTTCGAGAATATTATTTTTTTTTTTTCGTTTGTATTAAATTTTATTTCAGATAAATAACTTGACCTAATACATGTCCCATAGTCATATAAGTTATCAAACATTTTTCATTAATCAATAGCAAATTATTCTTAATGTTATTATTAAATTACCAGCTTATCGACAGAAAGTGTCAATTTATTAATATGATAAATAACAATTTATTTGTTATGACATCCGCCTATTTCATTTTTACAAACTTTATCCCTTTAGTGAACGATGACGCATCTAATTTAATTACTAGAAAACTAGCGGTTGTGTCGAAAAATTACAAGAGGTAAAAAAGTTGGGCAATAAATTAGTCTTCCCAATAAATATTTTGAAATAAATAATTTGCGTCATATAAAAAATTTCTAATAAAAAATATTGCAATTGTGTTGACTGTTTCACTCCTTTATAAAATACGCCAATGATCGAACAAATATTGTAAAGTTGTCTGTTTATTAGTAGGATGCTCATACCGAGTTTCGTGTCTCTAGCATTCCTCATGTTAAAGAAAAAAAATTAAAATGTGAATCTGAATCCCCTCCTTTAAGAGGGTATATCGCCTCAGGGATGCGACTTTCATATAAGGTATTTTTACTTCAATCCTCTTATTTTTGGCTCTACATTCACTGGTACAATTTTTGCTACTTCATTTAAAAAGACCCTGTATATCATTCTGCAATAGAGATCCTGGCTTGCGGTTTCTCCTGTAATTTCTACCAACAGTCAGCTCTGGGTCACTCTGTAAACTCTTTCCAATTGCAGATAATCTGTGCACTGCCAATAACGATGATAATGTCTAGAAATATCAATAAGCTCAAGGTTACCACCAACATGGAATTTAATGACCCAAACATAGAGAAAATTGTAGCGCTGAATTGCAGGATCTTTTACAGGACTTCAGTTATTTGTTATGTATTGGTATTCATAACGATTGTAATAACGGGAGTTCCCCTGTTTGGTGACGAACACACTTTTATTCCCGTACAGCTTATCCTTCAGGAATATTCATTTCCAAGAGTGGTCGGTATAGCGACGACTATACACAGCGCCTTTTCATTTATGGGAATTATACATGCATTCATATGCGGATTGTACGTTATAGTGTTGGGAAGAATTCAAGTTTACCTTATCATCGATAAATTGAAGAGCATTTCTCGTGGCTTTAGTAACCTGAAGGAAGACGAGCTCATGGACGATAAGCTCTACCAAAACATGGTGTATAAGAGGCTGATAGTCTGCATAAAGGATCATATCGAATTTATCAAGTGAGTAAGACACGGTGGATTCGCTTAAGACTCGCCTACTATGACATAAGGACACAACGCAAACGTATGTCTATACTGACTATTACATGAGAACCTAACTAACCACTAATTTTCACGTGTTAGCCCATTCCGCAACGTGACGTCACACCAATCAGAGGGCATATCGCACAATCAGAGGAATACTGATATTTCTTTCGAATTCTTTCCTGACGACAAATTTTTATTAGAATTATTTCAGAGACTAATTTGATTTGAATTTTGAAAATTTGGGATACCGGGTTTTCGGGCATGCCTTTCTCACTAAAATAATGGCGTCCACTTACCACTTCCGATTATACCGGAAGTCGCCGGTTTTTATGAAGTTTCCCTAGTCCTAAAATTAACCGTTTTCGAGATACACCATTTAAAAAAAAAAAAAATGGAGAGAAACAGTGACTAGCTTCAAACCATGTGTATTTTATAGTAAGAAAGATAAAACAATAATATTTATAGGGGGGGGGGTAGCTAGACCCCTAAGTTTCCCATTCATACTTTCAAAGTGGCTTAATTACATACAGGGTGCTACAAATTTAATGCCGAGTTTAGTTAACTTCAAACCTTCATAGTCGGTTTTTTGAAATGGAACACCCTGTATGTTTTTCTATATTCTGATATACAATTTTATTCTCTTTTGAACGGTATCAGGGTTCTCTATACCTTTCTCTTCTAGTTTTAAAGTTATCTTCTATTTTTTGTGTAGTCACCTAGAATCATGTAATTTGTTGCGAGGATAGCCGTTTGAAAGAGGATAAAATTCACTGCAGAGCCTTTTTCCTACCGGGAAATCTGGATGGAAACGAGTATCCGAATTTAGTGGAAACGAATATCTACCCGATGATTGTGGAAGAATTGTAAAATGGCAACGCTTCGCCAGAACGGGATGGTGCTCCACTACATTATGCCGTAGCTGTTTATTTTGTTTTTTTGTCGACATTGATCACACGAAACTGTTGATTTGATAAACAAATGGTAATATTTCTAAAAAACTGCGATATTCATGTTGTGTAAACAATGGATGTTACAGCATAATTATAAAGATAGTCAAGTATAAAAAACCTATACACCCTATCAAAATTATTTATTGTAATTATTATAAAATTAAATTAAAAATTATGTTTTATATTTTCCAGATAACGTATTCGAGCTTAATATTGTTAGTTATGTAAATGAAAATGTCATTGTCTATGCACAATACTGATTGCGTGGTTTCACAACACATTAGTCTATCCTTTTTTTTATATTTCCAGGTTCTGCAAAAAGGCAATGGAATACAACGCGATTGGAATCGTCTTTATACCATTTGCAACTCTGTACCCTGTAGCTGTTTTATATTTCATATTAAATGTAAGTTTATATCTCCAACAGTCGGAATTTACATTCTTGCACTTTTATATCAGTCCATCCACTTATACATTTTGAGGACGTAGAACGTAATTATTTATGCATGTGTACCGACGAATTTTGGGTTTGCTAAGTCCTGTGCGAAAGCCTCTCCAAGTTTTCATTCCAACCCTTTGTTTTGATTGTATTATGCTTTTATTTTATGCGTCTTTATTGTAGAATTAATGTGCAGGCACAAATGATTTGTGGACCAACTTAATTGCGCGTAATCAGGCACAGAGTACTAATTAATCTTTTATGTAGGTACATATGACATTCTCCACCATAACGATCTTTTTTCGGCAACAAACTCTTCATCCTCAGTTTTTTATAGGTATTTCATTCTAATTAGCTATCCGAAAAACTATCTAACCTTCGGCTTATCAATACATATTATAAGAATTATAGCTCAGATTAAAACCTTTAGAATAAGCATTATTTAAAGTTTGCTTTTAATGGTATTTCCTATTTCATTAACCCTATTGAAGTTTGTACCATTTGTAATACTTTTGAGTTAGAAACACTTGAACATATCTTTATTAAATGCCCTATATGTATAGTGGAGTAAAGGTAGCTTAAAAATATGCATTATTTCGGAATAATTAGTAGAACCTTGAATTTTCATAAAACTTTTTGCAATCACCTTGAAATGGCTTATAGAAAAAAGTTATAAAGTTATATTTGTACGCTAAATTTTATTTAATTGTTTAAACAATAAAAAATGGTTTTTCAAAGATTATTTTAAATAAATAAAAATATTTCAAATCAATTTTAATAAAATTGATGGGTTTTCGAGGTCACTGAATAAGAATATAATGTTAAAAAATAAAAATTCAAAATGGCTGATCAAATACGGCCGACTTTTTTTTAAACAACTTATTAAAAAATGGCAATTTTCAAAGCTAGGGGTTTTCGAAGTCGCTGAACAATAATATTATGTCAGAAAATACAAATTCAAAATGGCTGATCCAATATGGACGACTTTTTTAAAATTTATTTTAAAATTACAAATTTCAATGTAAAAGTTAAATTGACATTATAGGGGTGTTTGAGGTCTCTGAACTAGAATATTATATTAGAAAATTCAAAATGGCTGATCCAATATGGCCGACTTTTTTAAACAATTTATGTAAAACCTACATTTTCAAAGCAATTTTACTCATATTGATATTTTTAGGATTTTTCAGATCATTGAACAAATAAATGAAATCAACTCCTTAAATTTTAAAGTTTGGGTATGATGTTTAGGGTTCTGCAAACTAGGTCTGCCCTTGTCCAAGAATGTGGAGACGCTCTAGAGTCATTGGCCAGACAAAAAGAAGTAGAGTTGGTTTGGGTCCCAGGCCATAGGGGCATCCCCGGTAACGAGAGGGCGGATCAATTAGCTCGTCTTGGGTCCAGGGGACCTGGATAGGGACCTGAACCAATCTTAGGTATCACACGAGGCAGCATTAATGAGGCCCTCAATAAGTGGCCCTATCAAACTTTAGGTCTGGATTGGAGGAGAAATAGAGGATGCAGGCAGGCCCATGGACCTAGCAAATCCAAGACAAGATGGCTGCTGAGCCTCAGTCGAAGAGTCCTATGTCAAATGGTGGGGGTTCTGACAGGCCACTGCAGACTTAGGAGGCATTTAAGCTTAATAGGAATTGAGGAGGACCCTCTATGCCAAAAATGTGGCGAAGGGGAGGACACCCCTGTTCACCTTCTGGGACAGTGTGCAGCCTTTGGGAGAATAAAGACATAAAGTCTTTGGTGCTGAAGAGTTGCAAGGGGTTGAGGTGAGAGACCTTCCATGGACCAAAATCCTGGCGTACATTAGGGCGTCGGGTAGGTTCGAGGAGGGTCAGAGGCAGAGAGTGGTTAGGTGATGGGACGGCGGGGTAGGCAAAAAGGGCCCACTTGTGGCCTAATTGCCAGGCTGAGGCCGCCCCTTTACTACTACTACTAGGGTTCTGCAAAAAGTCAATATATGGGGTTGTTATTAACAAATTTATTAAATATGAAAAAGTATTTGCATATTAAAAATAGTAATATAAAAAAATAACAATATTCAATTTTCATTGAATCATTGTAAGTTCTGGCAATTGGTCTGATTCTCGTTTTTCTTCTAAAATTGCTTGGCAATTGAGACAATCAATTCCGGAACAATTAGAGCATGCTATGGTGCAAAGCAGACCCACCTTCCGGCAACCGCAATTATTAAAAAGCGACGTCTGCATCCGCTAAAAATCATTTTGAAAATTTCACTTGGCGCTGGATCTTGAGTCACAAAAGTTGGAGTCATACCCGAATCCTCTCGTTTCCAACTTCAGTCTTCTGCTTGCAATTTTTTGTCAAGCCAAGCCCGCAATTGGCCCTTTTGAAATGCAGGTTAGCTGCATCTTCTGGTGGTGGAAGTGCAGCTAAATTCATTTTTTTCGGTAATATCAATGGCTTCTTGCAAATATCTCTTTCCCTCGCACATTTTAGCAAACTTCACTTTGCTTTTTCCAAGAAAAACATTATGTAGTGTCAGATGTAGTAAAAGCATAAATAAATATAATTCGCTCTTTGTAAGACGGAATTTCTGTCAAATAACTTTTCGACGAGTATACTTTTCGCTCTGTAATAGCTTTTCCTAACTTCAGAAAATAAATTTCTCTATCTACTGGGCACAAAGCTGATAAATTGACAAGTACATCAATGCCTTCAACAATGATAACGTTTTCGTCCATTCACCGAGCAGATGTCCTCTCTATCTCTTTCTAATATTCAAAAATATAATTCTCGAATCACGAGAATGAATTACATTACCCTCACGATCTTTTTTTTTTGAGAAACATTGCTCTAACTTTAAAGAAATTGATTAACATTTTAACTTTTTTTATTTCAAGAACTCTAAATCTAATAATCTAATAAAAAAAATTCTTAAGCTCAAAAACGAGCGAAATGCCAATTAGTAAAAAATCAAAAATAAAATTATTTGATGATTTATTTCCCTAAAAAGTAGAATACTAGATTTTTAATAAAAAAAAATAACATTTACAAACATAACCTCATCTAAATTTACCAGTTATTAGCATATTCTTCTTCTTAAAGTATTCTAATTATTTCAATTTGAACCATTAAGAACAAACCACCACCACCACCTCCACCACCACGTAGTTAATAAAGACAATTGGTCCAAGAACAGACCCTTGGGGAACACAACACCTGACACACTTACGTTTGTATAGATCATAGGCGGTTTTCTCTCAGAAAAGAAGTATTCAATTCTTTATTTTCAAAACGTTTTCTCTTGTTTCAGGATATCAGTGCAAAGAATAACTTTAGAATGGTGCTACTACTGTTCGTCTTTATATATGTCTTGGTCAGTATTTGTAAAATAGGTCAAGAGGCTGAAAACGAGGTATGTATACTTCAAATAATAATAATACTAAAAATTAATTATCCCAACAGGATTAAACCCAATTGCAGGCGTAAGTACCTACATCTAATACAGTAATTGTCAGTATTGACCAATACTACTTACTACTTATACATAAATACACAAATACATATACAGGGTATTTTTAAATGAAGTAGCAAAAATGGTACCTGTGAATGTACAGCCAAAAATAAGAGGATTGAAGTAAAAATTCCTTATATGAAAGTTGCACCCTTGAGGCGATATACCCTCTAAAGGAGGGAATTGAAATTCACATTTTTATTTTTTTTTCTTTAACATAAGGAATTCTAGAGACACGAAACTTGGTATGAGCATGCTACTAATAAAGAGACAACTTTTCAATATTTGTTCGATCATTGGCGAATTTTATAAAGGAGTGAAACAGTTAACCCCATTTTATTAGAAATTTTTTATATCACGCAAATTATTTAATTAAAAATATTTCTTGAAAAGACTGATTTATTGCGCAGCTTTTTTATCTCTTGTAATTTTTCGATAAAACCGGCAGTTTTCTGGTAAAAAATTTAGATGCGTCATCGTTCACTAAAGGGGTAATTGCGAAAATTTGTAAAAATAAAGTAGGCGGATGTCATAACAAATAAATTGTTATTTATCATATTAATAAATTGACACTTTCTGTGAACCAATAATTAATATCAGAATAATTATGGCAACTAATATTGTTAATTGTTGTAATAACACGAAGAAACACTTGGTTTGTTTCGCATTGAATTTCTCATATTATCAAAACATAGTGTTCGTTAAATCGATTTTTCTCGAAAAGGGATCGAGACACCGAAATGAAACAAGAATACGTAATTAATGGAAAAATGGTAGCTGTTTCAGGTTTTGAAGCAAGTTTCATGTTAAATATACAGGGTAAAAAGTTATTAACAAAATTTTCGATAAAATTGGTCGTAAGTGTCGCCTTCTATGAGCAATGCTAAAATTACAACACGCATCTTATTCATCGCCTAAAAAAATATAGTTTCACAAATTCTCAAGTTCCTAACCTACATATTTTCAGAATAATCGCAAAAAACCGATTTAAAATTTTAACTTTCAACACCCTGTATTTTCGAAATTATCAACTTTCGGATAAGGCATGTTTGCGCCAATGGTCACCATTTCACGTGTAGTATCTTCAGCTTTCGACTTTCCCATTGTTAATGAATCACCCTGTATAAATCGGACATTTAATCAATAAATCAAACTTGGAATACTATCCACATCCATTGTGAAGGAGTCTTTAAATCTTTTCAGACCTCGTAAGCCTTGATAGACGAAATGACAATAGGTACTGAAATCGTTGACACTGTTGAAACAATCAGCAAAGGCATTTACAGTTACAGTCAGTGGGGTTAGAGAGCTCAATATTATTCTGAACCATTCTAATCAATAAATACAGCAAACTAATATTAGTATCTTAAGAAGATTTGTTTATTATATACCTACATTTCCCTTATAGAATCCAGCGCTGTATTTATTTTTTAATATATCTAACTGTTTTTAATTAGTTATACACCGTCTCTACCTAGTGCGCGTAAGTAAAATATCACTAGGTTAATAAAAGATAATAAACTTATTTTTTTTTTTCTACAGAATTGCTTACTTCCCGAGCTACACAAAATAAAAATATATTTGCATATACAGGGTGTTCAGTTTTTCCTGGGCAGGTACCAACTTAATTTTTTTAAATGGAAACCTACATTTTTTATGGCATTATCGAATTCTACGTGAAAAATTAACGGGACTTTGTGTGTTATGATCCCTATTAAAATATTGATAGTTTTCGAGATAATCGACTTTTCATTTTTTTTTTCTTATGTTTCGCTAGTAGTTGACATAATTATGATTGTATGACAGCTAGAAATTATTTTTTTTCAGGAACTGTAGAGTAAAGATGGCTCTTTCAAAAAACGTATCAAAAGTTGACCTGCGAGATACAGGGGGCAGGAAAAATCGTGCCAAACCTGATAATTTAAAATTTGAAAAATCTCGACTTTTTCAAATAGAACACCCTGTGTTTTATGATTTCATTAGATGCCTTTCTGTAGACCCTACAATTTTTTAATAACTTTCCCTATACCTAAGTTGCGTAGTTTTTGCAAAAATCCCATTTTTATGTAAAATACCGGATTTGCGCCCGTTCCTTTGTCGGGAAAAATATTGTTAGGGTATTTATTTTAAGTTAGCTTGCGACTATGAGTATTCTTTTTTCAAAATTGTATTCATCCAAATTTTTTAATCTCCAATTTCACTAATAACTTTCCAAACTACGGTAACAGTGCTTGATTTTCAATATGATACGGATGAAACTTCTTCTTCAATATTTTATTTGTCAAGCTTTTGAAAACTCCAAGGTTACTACTAATTTCCTGGCACTAATATTTGGATTTTCAACAGCAGACGCCACAACTTTAAATTAAATATTATCGTTGTTATTTTCATGTCTCCTGGTAGTTTTCTCATAATTCGCATTTGCTGTTCATTCAAACCTTTTCCTCCCATTTTCAAAACAGTGGGAATCTCTGTGGATTATTTGCTTTGTAAATACGTACTGCTAGCAAACGTTTCCCATATTTTGCTAATTCTTAATCACTTGTAGCGATTTTATGGTTTTTTGATTTTATTTACAAATAAATGGTAACTTTCCATAAAGACTTATTAGTTATTAATTATTAATTTTATTATTAATTTTATTATTAATTTTTATTTTAAATAGTGTAGCTAGACAACTAATAAATTTTATAAAAATAAATACCCTTACAATATTTTTCCCGATAAAGGAACGGGCGCAAAATCCGGTATTTTTCATAAAAATGGTTTTTTTGCAAAAACTACGCAACTTAGGTATAGGGAAAGCTATTAAAAATTTGTAGGGTCTACAAAAGGCATCTAATGCAATCATAAAACACAGGGTGTTCTATTTGAAAATGTCGAGATTTTTCAAATTTTAAATTATCAGGTTTGGCACGATTTTTCTTGCCCCCTGTATATCGCAGGACAACTTTTGATACGTTTTTTGAAAGAGCCATCTTCACTCTACAGTTCCTGAAAAAAAATCTGTTCTGACCCGAATGAAGATTTCTCTCAGAAAATATACCAGTGTTTTTTGCAGACTAACTACTTGCGCAGAGTCATCACCGAAACTCCCTGGGTATGGTGGGACAGGAGGAATAGACAAGCTTTGCTCATCATGTTGATGAATGCGGAGCCTGTGGAAGTCAAAGCGTATAATTTGATCACTTTGAATCTTCGCCTGTTGTTAACAGTAAGCATTATAATGAACATTGCACTTAATATTCCTTATCATCGATACCAAATATACCCCAAAATGTATTTACTTTCCCTCTAGAGAATAGGCCAGGAAAAAGAGACGAGAAATGACCATTTCGCGACTTTTTGTTTCGACAAGCTGAATTTATCACGATAGATGCTAAATATTATACAATGTTTTCGAAAAGTAACGAATAAATTCATTATTTTTTAAATTTAAGTTTTCGAAAAAATCTCCTTGCACGTCGATTTTGTTTTAAAAAATGGCACTTATTGGCATATGACCCATATTTGTGACGTCATCGTTGTTCGAGATATGACGTCATCGACATTTTTTTTTAAATAGCAACCCCCAATTTTGACCATGCCATTTGAAAGAGCGTGTCATTCTACATACACAGATCATGAAAAATTATGGTGTTACATAAAAAAAATTTCAAGAAAATAATGTTCGAAGATCTTAAAATTTATTTTTCACAATACTGAAAATGCAAAAGCAAGAATTCGTCACGAGATACATCGTATACCTCCTGAAGTTATTGATAATGTCCAAAAAGAATTTATTAATCGTCTTGGCTACTGTCAGACAGCCAACGGTGCACAATTTGAACATTTAATTTAGTCGATTTTTACATAATGATTATCATTTTCAGTATTGTGAAAATTAAATTTTAAAATCTTCAAACATTATTTTCATAAAATGCCAGTGGATTTTTTCGAAAACTTCTCAATTTAAAAAATAATGAATTTATTCGTTACTTTTCGAAAGCACGTATTATAATGTCACTTGTGTTCATTTACATTTTATATAAAATCAAACCTTGTTGCTTTTATTCTAGACTCTAGACATTAAATAAACTCTATTGTTGAATCGAATATTCTTATTACAGATTTTCAAATGGGTGTACTCCATAATTACAGTATTGGTTTAACATTCAATGGTGCACCCAATGTCCCATATTATATACTCTGCAATTTGATAGATCATACGGGGTGACTTATACCTGGAGGCACAGAATTAAGTTTCAGAATCCAATTTCTGTCCTGTATCGGACTTCGATTTTTAGATGTTAGGTTTGACAGCTTCCAAAGATAAATTTCAAATTTTGCGGACAGTAATAGTAGGTCGCGTAAGCAAAATCGTTTAATCCACGAAAGTGTTATATCATTGATGCATTATAATTCTGTTCCGGCAACTGTTCTTCATCGTTTATTTCTTCCTAGAAGTAATAATCCAGTGGATTAAGACTCGGCGCTCTAGCAGGCCACTCAACATGGCACCTTCCATTAAAATGGTGGTGTGACCATTCTACCACAACTCTTGCAGCATGTCCTGTCGTTGTGATACCGCATCATGTCGCGAGGTATAAGCGGAACATCTACTACTCGTTCAAGTTATTTGATAATTGTATGAACAGGCACGAGGTGAGGTGGTATATAAATGATGGGAAATTGGAGGGAATGGGAATGTTGGAAAAATTTGTGCTGGTAGTGAACGACCGTTGAAAATGCCCCATTACGTATTAATTGAAAATCTGAGTTGAAAATCGTGTTTCCTAAATCGGTGAAGATTTTGTAATGACCATACATGCTCATTGTGATAGTTATTAATTGAATTCTTATAAAACTAGCTTAATCGAACCACAAAATGGAAGGAACTAAGAAAACTGGGATTTGCTTGTGTTGCCCGATCCATCCAAAATTTGAAATGTACCTTGGAAGCTGCCAACGTTGATATCTAAAAACCTATACCTGACAGGAATAATAGTAGTTCGTCTTTTTTTGCTTAAAATTAAATTCTGAACAAGTTTTATATTTCGCCTCCTAGTATAGATGTCCCTGTATATCGCTAGTAGTTATAGGAAGCATCACATAATATATACGTCACAGTTTAAGATCACCACAATTATGGATATATTTAGAGCTAATTGGGAAGAAACTGGCATTGGATAATATTACTGGGAGACAAGAAAATACGTCGATAATAAAAGCTATAGCATTCCACGAATTATTAGTGTGAATTTATGCAAAATTCACACGCATTAGATTTGTTCACATTATTAAACTAAATTCACTTTCTAAGGTTACTTAGTTTAAGGCTAGAGGGGGTCAAAATAGGCAACCAAATTTAAATTAATTTTTACCCCAAAAATCTATGGTAGTTCCATGTACACAGAATGTTAAGACACCCTCTATAACACATGCATGAAACTTAATTAGAATCATTATATTTATAAGAACACCTTCCTCTTAAGCTCGTAAAAGTCATAAAACTATCAAATTATAAAGAATAGTAAATACAGTTTATTATTTATCTCGAATTTCTTTTCGTGTTATTATGTTCCATGTTCAAATATTATATAAAGAAATATCTCTTTTGAAAAAATAAGTAAGTACATTGTAAAATGGTAAATTTTTAAGAAATCAATTAATTGATTAATAGTTTATGTTGGAAGTATTGTTGGTTGCATACAACTGAGTACTGTAAGATTTCTCCTAGTTTTTATATTTATTTTCTTATATTTTAGACCAGGGCGGATCTATTTTGAGGTGGATGTGAGGATGCAAGCAAATTTTTTCTGGATTACCTTCAGTGCAACTCACATAATAAAAGTGTAGATCCCTAGATCTGGGTGAGGTCCGGAACACTTTCAAAATTGCAAAAATGCTTAAAAAATTTTAAAAAATACCTATTTTATCATCTGAGTTTTTTACTTATATCTTGGAACCTATGCGTTTTGGAAGATTATTGAAGAGAAAAAAAAGTTTTAGAATCCAAACTTGCACAAGACACTGCAAGTTAAAAATAAATGTATAAATTTATTACCGATGTTCCAAATAGTCAAATCCATTGCCAAAGCCAAATCAATTGATGAAAAAAGGCAAATTAATCAAGTTTTTTGGATAATTTTTTAAGAATATTTTAATTGCTCCGCGGGCATTCTAATTTTGGTAAAAAAAATCTTTAGAGTATAATAAAACAACACACCAAATTTCATTAAAATCGGTTCGAGTTTTCGCAAAATAGTTTTTTGAAAAAATTTTGAAAAACAATTTTCGAATTTTATTCCATAACCTTAAATAAAGCGCTAGATACTTCAAAATTTTTTTACATAGAAAAGACCGCTCAAACTTTCAAATGGTTTTTCAAAAATTGAAATCGGTTTATTAGGACGACCACAGTAAATTTTTAAATGTAACAGTCTTTTTTTTTTTATTTTTAAACAATTAGATTACATTTATCAATTTGCAATTTAGTTTTGTTCAAAAATTATAATTTTAAAGTACTATCTATTTTTTCTTAATTTTATCTGTATTTAACAAAAAAATTAATTTACAAATAAAAAAATTAATTTGTTTAAACAAAAATATTTAAATAATTGTAATAATTATAACTAAATACATTCATATTCAGAGTGTTGAAATATATACGTAAACAATTTTTTTCATTGAAAAAATGCAATAGAAATATACAGTATATTTAATGCATAAATAATAAACTTTGTTTATAACAAAATATGTGCAAATTAGACAGTTGGCATTACGATAATCGAATTCCTTGGTTCGCAAGGCATTGGATTACAAAAAAAGATCGTAAATGCCAATAAACTTTGACTGCTTATATCTCGAGAGCCAATAAACGGAATTTTTTTAAAGAAGCGTGTTTCCGAGTACTTTAAAATGATAATTTTTTGAAAACTAAATTGGATAATCTAATTGTTCAAAAATAAAAATAAAGGGTGTTAACTTTAAAAATTTACTGTGGCCCTCCTAATCAACCGATTTCAATTTTTCAAAAAACATTCGAATGATTGAGCGGTCTTTTCTATGTCAAAAAATTTTCAAGTATCTAGATGCTTCATTTGAGACTGTGCAACATTTTGAAATATCGAAAATTTTTTTTCAAAATTTATTTTGCCTAACCGATTTTAATGAAATTTGGTGTGTTGTTTTATTATACCCTAAAGATTACCAAAATTAGAATGCACTCGGAGCAATTAAAATATTTTTAAAAAATGATCCAAAAAACTTGATTAATTTGCCTTTTTTCATCAATTATTGCTATTTTGCAACATCGGTAATAAATTTAAACATTCTTAACTTACAGTATATTGTGCAAAATTCAATTTTAATACTTTTTTTTCTCTTCAATATTCTTCCAAAATGCATAGGTTCCAAGATATAAGTAAAAAATTCAGATAAAATAGGTATTTTTTAAAATGTTTTAAACATTTTCGCAATTTAGAAAATGTTCTGGACCTCGCCCAGATCTAGGGATCTACACTTTTATTATGTGAGTTGTAGTGAAGGTATTCTTGCAAAAATTAGCTTGCCCCCTCTTACATCCAAGAAGTGGTATATTTCGACAGATCCGCCATGGTCTATTTAATTTAATGGCATATATTAGTTAGTTTGATATAGAGTTGGTTAAATATTAATATGGATTTTTGCGACACTGTTTTTGAGCATCCCCTAAAAAGGGGTATACCCATAATATCTTTAAGAAAAATAATGTAATAAATTTTATTGTAGCACTTGGAAAAATAAAGACTAAAAAAATCTATAATTTCTTATTATTTTTAAGGTCTGAACAATTTTGTTCTGCGAATATAAAAGATTGCAATGTATAAAATTTCAAAAATTTAATTTTTTTAATTTTAAGTGACCAGTCTACTTACAACATGTCACCCTACACAATGTTGCCAACTTTTTGGAGTGAAAATGGCGCACAATTCAAATCCTGGTTATTTTTGGGACGCTGAAGAATACTGGAGAGTTTCTTGAGCATCACAATAGCGTAGCAGAAGATGATATGCTACTGTTCTATAAAAATGACATTATTTTCTATAGAAAAATTCAAATAA
The DNA here is from genome assembly GCF_000390285.2 of Anoplophora glabripennis. Lineage (NCBI taxonomy): Eukaryota > Metazoa > Arthropoda > Insecta > Coleoptera > Cerambycidae > Anoplophora > Anoplophora glabripennis. The sequence continues at coordinate 294,629 of NW_019416721.1, read as the reverse complement.
AACAAGAAATTCATATAATTATTTATTTTTGCATTATAAGTAATAAGTATACAGAGACCTGAAAAAAATTGTACCTAAATAGACCCCTGTGGATAAATATCAATCAATTTAAATTTTGAACAATTCATTGCAGCTTTGGACAAAAAGGCTGTTAGAAGTTTGATGGCCTTAATTTTAACAGACGATAGAATACATTAAAATAAACAAATTCATAGAATACACTTTTATATAAATTGAGTGGGCATTTCCTTGAAAATCGCAGATGTTGGCGCCAAATTGACCCATTTTCTTTGTTGTATGTGTCTGCGTTATTGAAGCATATTTCTGTGCATATGCTTCCTACTACAGAAGTTGTACTCTTATCTTCATTGTATGCATTCACGAGCATCTTCTTGGCTATATTATAAATTGTTCCAAGAACGCGTTCGACTTTGGTCAGTGCCTGTGAAAATCTTCATTAGTGTTTCAGTTATGCTAGTGTCTGTGTGTACTTTCTATTTCTATTTCTGTATTATATGTTTTATCTCTACTTCTATTTTTGCAAGAATGACAACTATAAGATGTAGATGTTTGGATGCCTATAATCATCAAAACAGCACTGTAGCCAAAGTGTACACATATTTGTATATCTGGAACAAAAAAATGCTTAGAACAGAAACAGCAACAAAGAAATTGCAGTGCTAGAAAAAATATTAATAATAATAATAATTATAATAATCGGAATACGGTAAATTCAGACAGACAACCGCGTCGAGGAGAGTTAGGTCATGTTAGAGAGGAGCCTAGCCGAAGGCAAAGTGATAGAAGAGATGACCAAGCCGCAGTAGCAGTAATTCTCGATAATTATGAGGGTCTTTTAGAGGAAGAGTCGCACGATGTAAAACAGTTGGCTGTTGCACCAACTATTGAAATTAAGGTGGAATCAGTTGCAGTTAGAGCGCTTGTAGATTCGGGTAGTCAACTAACTTGCATTTCACGAAATTTCTTTAATAAATTAAAACAAATTAACGTACATTTACCTATATTGCCGGCATCGTGTTCAACACTGATCGGAGCGTTAGGCGACAAAAGCCAAAAGGTACGAGAGCAGGTGTATCTGCAGTTTACAATAAATAATTTGTCGTTCGATTACACGTGTATTATTGTACCAAAATTAGTACGCGATATAATACTCGGATGTGACTGGATGCAGGATTTTTCAGTCAACATAAATTTCAAAACCCAAGAGGTTTCAGGATGTTTTCAAGGTGACACCGAAACAATTAAATTTATAGCAGAACCAGCCCTGTTAACATCGGTGATAATTAGTGAGTTAAATGCTGAGGAAGGTAGGTTCCAAAATAAGATAACTGACAATTATTCGCAGGAGCAAATCTTAGAGGTCGCATCGTGTGCCGAATGTTTCAATGACATTTATAAAGGGAAACTAGGGGATTTACTTAAACAATATCAACATGTGTTTTCAAATAGACCTGGTAGAACCGACATTTACACGCACGAGATCATATTACATGACTATACACCATTTCATATCAAATCTTATCCGGTACCGTTGGTTTATCGTGAAGAGGTTAAGCGACAGTTACATGAAATGAAACAGTGGGGCATAATAGAAGAGCGCAGCACTGAATATGTTAGTCCATTGGTCGTGGTCGCGAAGAAAGATAAATCGGTTCGCGTATGTATTGATGCGCGATACCTAAACAACCGCATGGTAAAAGATCATGTAACTCCACCAAATCCGAACGAATTATTACATGAATTCACGAGCAATCAGGTATTGAGTGTCATGGACTTGACTGCTAGTTACTGGCAGATTCCAATTAAAGCAGCTCATCAGAAGTATGCCGGTTTTGCGTTTGAAGGCAAGACGTATGTGTTTAAAGTTCTTCCGTTTGGCTTTGCGACGTCGGTAGGCAGCTTCATTGTCGGATTGAGTAAAATCTTAGGGCCAGATGTTGATAAATTCGTCGTACCTTACGTAGATGACATAGTTATTCATTCGGAAAGTCCAGATGTGCATTTAGAACATTTACAAATTATTCTCGAGAGGTTCAGTAAAGCTAACATTACGGTGAAATTAAAAAAATCACGATTTGCCTGTCAATCGATAAAATTTTTGGGACATATAATAACATCGGTTGGGATTGAAATGGATCCTGAGCGAGTGAGAGCTATCCAAGCTCTTCCATCTCCAAAGAGTTTAAAACAACTTCGTTCGTTCTTGGGACTTGTCAATTATGACCGTCGTTTCTGTGAGCGATTTTCCGAGTTAACGTCACCTCTTACAAGCCTTTTAAAAAAAGGACAACCGTGGAAGTGGGGGGTCGAAGAGCAATTAGCTTTCCAAAATATAAAGAATGCTTTTCTTAAGATAACAGTACTTACGCATCCGGATCCGAAGCATAGATTTTTTTTACAAGCAGATGCGTCGGGCTTCGCCGTGGGAGCGTGTCTTTTTCAAAAGGAAAGCGAAACGGGCGATAGAAAAGTCATTGCGTATTATAGCCGATCTTTACTGCCTGCGGAAATTCGGTACAGTGTAACCGAGAAAGAGGCATTAGCCATTGTAACAGCACTGCGGCAATGGAGAGTTTTTGTGATCGGTAGACCACTTACGATCGTAAGTGATCATAAAGCTTTATCATTTATAAATAATTGCAGGTTATTAAATGGGAGACTTACTCGATGGATCTTATACTTGCAGGAATTTGATTTCCAAATCGAATATTGCAAAGGTAGTGAAAATGTGGTAGCTGACACTTTGTCGAGGTATCCGTGTCAGTTACTAAAATCTAATGCTGAGACCCCAGAACTATCCGATGTAGAACTAAATTCGATAGCAATAGACGTCCGTAGCATTCGGAATCAATTTAAGAAAATCTCTAGTCTTCAAGATGCTGATGAATTCTGTTCAAAAATCAAAACTGAGTTAGAATCAGCTAATGGGTTGCCTAACTTTAAGAAATGGTATGTTTTATATCAAAACAATGTGTTTCGGAAAGGGTCAGAGGAATGCCCGGGGTACAAGATTGTATTACCCAAATCAATGATAATCGAAGTAGTTAACCAGGAGCACTTTGATAATGGTCACTTCGGGGGAAAGAAATGTTGGTTATGGTTACGCAGACATTATTACTTTCGGAAGATGCGAGAAGTGATTCGTAGAATCGTGGGGGGTTGCGAGATTTGCCAGAAGGCAAAGGTTTCTCCACGATCTACGACAGAAATGCATTCAGTGTTAGTAGAGGGTCCTAATCAATTAGCTTGTTTAGACCTCATGGGACCATTGCCCATGTCCAGGGGAGGAGTGTCTCAGTTGCTGGTAGTCATTGATTCCTTTAGTAAATATATCGCCCTGTATGCACTAAGACGTGCAACCGCTAAAGCTATATTACGAGTGTTAGCAGAGAAGTATTTTGTCAAGGTCGGTCGTCCATCAGCTATATTAACAGATAATGGGACTCAATTTAGAAGTCATTACTGGATAAATACTCTTCAAGAATGGGGCATTAAGATTCGTCATACGTCAGCGTATTATCCACAAGGGAACATGACAGAAAGAGTTAACCGGGAAGTTGGTCGATTGATTCGAACGTTCTGTCATTCGCAACATACGAAATGGTCGATGTTACTCAAAGATATTGAGAAATATTTAAACGGGGCAATTCATGAAAGTACGGGGTTTATGCCGAGTGAAATTCATTTTGGAAAAGACCGGGAAAATAAATTTCAACAATACATGAACTATCCTGACATACCTATATGTAGGGACCAGGCACGTATCATCCTTCTTGCCCGTGAAAATTTAAACTCCAAAGCTTTAAAAAGGCAAATGCGCCATAATAATAACAAAGACTTTGCCATTTTTCAGCCGGGGGAACTGGTCTTGTTGCGGTCTCATAGTCTTTCCTCTGCTGAAAACCGAGAAATTAAGAAATTCTTCTTGCTCTTTGAAGGACCATATCTAATTAAATCTCAACAGGGAGCTAACTCATACGAAATAATTGATCGAGTGTCTGGGATTTCGTTGGGAGTGCACAATGGTATTAATTTAAAAAAATTTAAACCTCCAGTAGATCACCTGTGAGCGCCTTACTAAAGGCATATTAAATGAACCTGGTAGCCACGTTCATTTAATAGGGGGGTAATATGTAATGCGCCCGTCGCAATACCCCCTGCTTAGTTGTAAAATAGATTGTAGTTGTAAATAGATTAGTTGTAGATATTAAGTGGTGGTGTGAAGTGCGCGAGCAATGGAAAAACGATGGAGAGAAGGCGGGGAGAT
>NW_019416721.1:282792-288633 GCF_000390285.2 Anoplophora glabripennis | reverse complement strand
ATATATATTTTTTTAATTTGTTTAAACAAAAATATTTAAATAATTGTAATAATTATAACTAAATACATTCATATTCAGAGTGTTGAAATATATACGTAAACAAATTTTTTCATTAAAAAAATGCAATAGCATAAGGTAAAATATACAGTATATTTAATGCATAAATAATAAACCTTGTTTATAACAAAATATGTGCAAATTAGACAGTTGGCATTACGATAATCGAATTCCTTGGCTCGCAAGGCATTGGATTACAAAAAAAGATCGTAAATGCCATTAAACTTTGCTTATATCTCGATAACCAATAAACGGAATTTAACATTTTTAAAGAAGCGTGTTTCCGAGTACTTTAATATTATAATTTTTGAAAACTAAATTGGAAATTGATAAATGTAATCTAATTGTTCAAAAATAAAAAAAAAGAGTGTTAACTAAAAATTTACTGTGGCTGTCCTAATCAACCGATTTCAATTTTTCAAAAACCATTCGAATGATTGAGCGGTTTTTTCTATGTCAAAAAATTTTCAAGTATCTAGATGCTTTATTTGAGGCTGTGCAACATTTTGAAAATTCGAAAATTTTATTTCAAAATTTGTTTCAAAAAATTATTTTGCGAAAACTATCTAACCGATTTTAATTAAATTTGGTGTGTTGTTTTATTATACCCTAAAGTTTACCAAAATTAGAATGCACTCGAAGCAATTAAAATATTTTTAAAAATTGTTCCATAAATTTTTTCATCAATTGCTATTTTACAACATCGGTAATAAATTTAAACATTTTTAACTTACAGTATATTGTGCAAAATTCAATTTTAATACTTTTTTTTCTCTTCAATATTCTTCCAAAATGCATAGGTTCCAAGATATAAATAAAAAAATCCGATAAAATTGGTATTTTTTTAAATTTTTTAAGCATTTTTGCAATTTGAAAATGTTCCAAACCTCGCCCAAATTTAGGGATCTACACTTTTAATATGTGAGTTGTAGTGAAGGTATTCTTGCAAAAATTAGCTTGCCCCCTCTTACATCCAAAAAGTGGGATATTTCCACAGATCCGCTCTGGTCTATTTCGTTTAATGGCATATATTAGTTACATATTTTGATATAGAGTTGGTTAAATATTAATATGGATTTTTGCGACACTGTTTTTGAGCATCCCCTAAAAAGGGGTATACCCATAATATCTTTAAGAAAAATAATGTAATAAATTTTATTGTAGCACTTGGAAAAATAAAGACTAAAAAAATCTATAATTTCTTATTATTTTTAAGGTCTGAACAATTTTGTTCTGCGAATATAAAAGATTGCAATGTATAAAATTTCAAAAATTTAATTTTTTTAATTTTAAGTGACCAGTCTACTTACAACATGTCACCCTACACAATGTTGCCAACTTTTTGGAGTGAAAATGGCGCACAATTCAAATCCTGGTTATTTTTGGGACGCTGAAGAAAACTGGAGAGTTTCTTGAGCATCACAATAGCGTAGCAGAAGATGATATGCTACTGTTCTATAAAAATGACATTATTTTCTATAGAAAAATTCAAATAAAACAAGAAATTCATATAATTATTTATTTTTGCATTATAAGTAATAAGTATACAGAGACCTGAAAAAAATTGTACCTAAATAGACCCCTGTGGATAAATATCAATCAATTTAAATTTTGAACAATTCATTGCAGCTTTGGACAAAAAGGCTGTTAGAAGTTTGATGGCCTTAATTTTAACAGACGATAGAATACATTAAAATAAACAAATTCATAGAATACACTTTTATATAAATTGAGTGGGCATTTCCTTGAAAATCGCAGATGTTGGCGCCAAATTGACCCATTTTCTTTGTTGTATGTGTCTGCGTTATTGAAGCATATTTCTGTGCATATGCTTCCTACTACAGAAGTTGTACTCTTATCTTCATTGTATGCATTCACAAGCATCTTCTTGGCTATATTATAAATTGTTCCAAGAACGCATTCCACTTTGGTCAGTGCCTGTGAAAATCTTCATTAGTGTTTCAGTTATGCTAGTGTCTGTGTGTACTTTCTATTTCTATTTCTGTATTATATGTTTTATCCCTACTTCTATTTTTGCAAGAATGACAACTATAAGATGTAGATGTTTGGATGCCTATAATCATTAAAACAGCACTGTAGCCAAAGTGTACACATATTTGTATATCTGGAACAAAAAAATGCTTAGAACAGAAACAGCAACAAAGAAATTGCAGTGCTAGAAAAAATATTAATAATAATAATAATTATAATAATCGGAATACGGTAAATTCAGACAGACAACCGCGTCGAGGAGAGTTAGGTCATGTTAGAGAGGAGCCTAGCCGAAGGCAAAGTGATAGAAGAGATGACCAAGCCGCAGTAGCAGTAATTCTCGATAATTATGAGGGTCTTTTAGAGGAAGAGTCGCACGATGTAAAACAGTTGGCTGTTGCACCAACTATTGAAATTAAGGTGGAATCAGTTGCAGTTAGAGCGCTTGTAGATTCGGGTAGTCAACTAACTTGCATTTCACGAAATTTCTTTAATAAATTAAAACAAATTAACGTACATTTACCTATATTGCCGGCATCGTGTTCAACACTGATCGGAGCGTTAGGCGACAAAAGCCAAAAGGTACGAGAGCAGGTGTATCTGCAGTTTACAATAAATAATTTGTCGTTCGATTACACGTGTATTATTGTACCAAAATTAGTACGCGATATAATACTCGGATGTGACTGGATGCAGGATTTTTCAGTCAACATAAATTTCAAAACCCAAGAGGTTTCAGGATGTTTTCAAGGTGACACCGAAACAATTAAATTTATAGCAGAACCAGCCCTGTTAACATCGGTGATAATTAGTGAGTTAAATGCTGAGGAAGGTAGGTTCCAAAATAAGATAACTGACAATTATTCGCAGGAGCAAATCTTAGAGGTCGCATCGTGTGCCGAATGTTTCAATGACATTTATAAAGGGAAACTAGGGGATTTACTTAAACAATATCAACATGTGTTTTCAAATAGACCTGGTAGAACCGACATTTACACGCACGAGATCATATTACATGACTATACACCATTTCATATCAAATCTTATCCGGTACCGTTGGTTTATCGTGAAGAGGTTAAGCGACAGTTACATGAAATGAAACAGTGGGGCATAATAGAAGAGCGCAGCACTGAATATGTTAGTCCATTGGTCGTGGTCGCGAAGAAAGATAAATCGGTTCGCGTATGTATTGATGCGCGATACCTAAACAACCGCATGGTAAAAGATCATGTAACTCCACCAAATCCGAACGAATTATTACATGAATTCACGAGCAATCAGGTATTGAGTGTCATGGACTTGACTGCTAGTTACTGGCAGATTCCAATTAAAGCAGCTCATCAGAAGTATGCCGGTTTTGCGTTTGAAGGCAAGACGTATGTGTTTAAAGTTCTTCCGTTTGGCTTTGCGACGTCGGTAGGCAGCTTCATTGTCGGATTGAGTAAAATCTTAGGGCCAGATGTTGATAAATTCGTCGTACCTTACGTAGATGACATAGTTATTCATTCGGAAAGTCCAGATGTGCATTTAGAACATTTACAAATTATTCTCGAGAGGTTCAGTAAAGCTAACATTACGGTGAAATTAAAAAAATCACGATTTGCCTGTCAATCGATAAAATTTTTGGGACATATAATAACATCGGTTGGGATTGAAATGGATCCTGAGCGAGTGAGAGCTATCCAAGCTCTTCCATCTCCAAAGAGTTTAAAACAACTTCGTTCGTTCTTGGGACTTGTCAATTATGACCGTCGTTTCTGTGAGCGATTTTCCGAGTTAACGTCACCTCTTACAAGCCTTTTAAAAAAAGGACAACCGTGGAAGTGGGGGGTCGAAGAGCAATTAGCTTTCCAAAATATAAAGAATGCTTTTCTTAAGATAACAGTACTTACGCATCCGGATCCGAAGCATAGATTTTTTTTACAAGCAGATGCGTCGGGCTTCGCCGTGGGAGCGTGTCTTTTTCAAAAGGAAAGCGAAACGGGCGATAGAAAAGTCATTGCGTATTATAGCCGATCTTTACTGCCTGCGGAAATTCGGTACAGTGTAACCGAGAAAGAGGCATTAGCCATTGTAACAGCACTGCGGCAATGGAGAGTTTTTGTGATCGGTAGACCACTTACGATCGTAAGTGATCATAAAGCTTTATCATTTATAAATAATTGCAGGTTATTAAATGGGAGACTTACTCGATGGATCTTATACTTGCAGGAATTTGATTTCCAAATCGAATATTGCAAAGGTAGTGAAAATGTGGTAGCTGACACTTTGTCGAGGTATCCGTGTCAGTTACTAAAATCTAATGCTGAGACCCCAGAACTATCCGATGTAGAACTAAATTCGATAGCAATAGACGTCCGTAGCATTCGGAATCAATTTAAGAAAATCTCTAGTCTTCAAGATGCTGATGAATTCTGTTCAAAAATCAAAACTGAGTTAGAATCAGCTAATGGGTTGCCTAACTTTAAGAAATGGTATGTTTTATATCAAAACAATGTGTTTCGGAAAGGGTCAGAGGAATGCCCGGGGTACAAGATTGTATTACCCAAATCAATGATAATCGAAGTAGTTAACCAGGAGCACTTTGATAATGGTCACTTCGGGGGAAAGAAATGTTGGTTATGGTTACGCAGACATTATTACTTTCGGAAGATGCGAGAAGTGATTCGTAGAATCGTGGGGGGTTGCGAGATTTGCCAGAAGGCAAAGGTTTCTCCACGATCTACGACAGAAATGCATTCAGTGTTAGTAGAGGGTCCTAATCAATTAGCTTGTTTAGACCTCATGGGACCATTGCCCATGTCCAGGGGAGGAGTGTCTCAGTTGCTGGTAGTCATTGATTCCTTTAGTAAATATATCGCCCTGTATGCACTAAGACGTGCAACCGCTAAAGCTATATTACGAGTGTTAGCAGAGAAGTATTTTGTCAAGGTCGGTCGTCCATCAGCTATATTAACAGATAATGGGACTCAATTTAGAAGTCATTACTGGATAAATACTCTTCAAGAATGGGGCATTAAGATTCGTCATACGTCAGCGTATTATCCACAAGGGAACATGACAGAAAGAGTTAACCGGGAAGTTGGTCGATTGATTCGAACGTTCTGTCATTCGCAACATACGAAATGGTCGATGTTACTCAAAGATATTGAGAAATATTTAAACGGGGCAATTCATGAAAGTACGGGGTTTATGCCGAGTGAAATTCATTTTGGAAAAGACCGGGAAAATAAATTTCAACAATACATGAACTATCCTGACATACCTATATGTAGGGACCAGGCACGTATCATCCTTCTTGCCCGTGAAAATTTAAACTCCAAAGCTTTAAAAAGGCAAATGCGCCATAATAATAACAAAGACTTTGCCATTTTTCAGCCGGGGGAACTGGTCTTGTTGCGGTCTCATAGTCTTTCCTCTGCTGAAAACCGAGAAATTAAGAAATTCTTCTTGCTCTTTGAAGGACCATATCTAATTAAATCTCAACAGGGAGCTAACTCATACGAAATAATTGATCGAGTGTCTGGGATTTCGTTGGGAGTGCACAATGGTATTAATTTAAAAAAATTTAAACCTCCAGTAGATCACCTGTGAGCGCCTTACTAAAGGCATATTAAATGAACCTGGTAGCCACGTTCATTTAATAGGGGGGTAATATGTAATGCGCCCGTCGCAATACCCCCTGCTTAGTTGTAAAATAGATTGTAGTTGTAAATAGATTAGTTGTAGATATTAAGTGGTGGTGTGAAGTGCGCGAGCAATGGAAAAACGATGGAGAGAAGGCGGGGAGAT
>NW_019416721.1:280773-282126 GCF_000390285.2 Anoplophora glabripennis | reverse complement strand
AAGGCGGAAATACACATGCCTCTTGCTTGCACAATAGCATGCAAGTAGCTTGCAGGAGATAGCTCCTGGTATGTGTATTTATTAAAAGGCATGCCTGTAGAAGGCGCGCAAGTAAATTGCACATCATTTGATTTTTTGGCATGCAATGTGAGGCGGGGGGTTTCGGGGGAGTTCAAGCGGCATGTCGGAACGTGCCTACTTGCTACCTACTGATATGCCAATAAACCATATACTAACGAGGCATTCCATTTTACTTGCAAATGTATCAGCAGTGTGCCATCCGCCGGCATATGCCATTTCTTAGCATGCAAGTTACTTACCTATTTTACTGGTATGTGTATTTCCGCCTTTACCACGCTCAATTTCATTGATGGAAGCCGGCTAACAGAAGCCTGCATCCATTTCGGGTTGTCAATTTCCAGCATTTAAGAAGCAGTCTGTGGCGATACGCTATATATTGTATGTGCAATAACAGTCAAATACATTTAATGCATTTAATTATGTAATTGGAGAGTTATATGGAACTTATCTTTTGTTTGGAAGTGACATTTGTGTTAAATGCTTAATAAAATAAATCAAGTTATGAATGAAATGAATTAAAACTATGAATTTACCTAATTATTTATTTCAAAAAAATTTTAAAATGTTAAATTTCCTTAAGAATAGTATTTTAATTTTTTATTTAATAAAATTATTGGAACCTCAAGGGGTTGTTGATACGAAATTTATTTAAAAAAAAACAACAAATCATCGATTAATGAGAGATAAGATAATTCGTTCGCTACTGATGTTGAAATTATTGACTAGCTTTGTTTATTTTCGACAGACGGACTTCGGACCTTTTCCATTTTTCGATTCAAAGCACCGTTTCCGAGTTATAAGCACTTTTTTATTCTGTGATGTCATACACCGTTGGTCCCGATTTTTTTTTTTTCGGCAGGCGGACTTCGGACGTTTTTCACTCGATCACCAATCGGAGCTTTTTGATATTTCGAGTCATTTCCGAGAGGTACAAACAAATACTGTTTTTTTTTCTCATATTCTGAAATCATAGCTCGATGGTGAAGGCTAAAAAGGCCACGCGCTCTAACTCATGCTCTCTTCCTAGGTGTCTTGAAGATGCTGGGGAAGCCCCAGAGACTCCTGAAGACAGCAGAGAGAGAGAGAGACAGGGAGAGAAAAGCCCTCTATGAGGACAAAGTCACTCTATCTCTATCGCACACTATAGCTCTATCTCTCTAGCACACAGTCGAAAACGACAGAAACGAACCTTCCTTTAAAAATACATGAGATTTATCATTATCAGATTAACCAAATGACGAAAAATAAAACATAATTAAACTATATTATTCA
>NW_019416721.1:267545-275126 GCF_000390285.2 Anoplophora glabripennis | reverse complement strand
TTCTCACTCCAAAAGTTTTCGTCTAGTATTTTCTCTTGTAAATTACGAGGAATAACTACTTTGAATGATGCATAAGAACCCTTTGTGGTAAGCTTTTTAACGTGAAATACTGTTCCTTGCACTCTCTGGGTGATATATGCTGCCAGTTGATCCTCTGTAGTATTTAGATTCACATTCGAGACGTGAAGAGTGACTGATGGTTCAGCCGCTAATATTTCTTGTACACAGCCGTCGCCGGTGCTGCCATTGTTTTCCTTGCGTCTCTTGCCAATTATAATCTTAGTAGTTGTTTTATCTGACACGTTATCAGAACTGTTCTTATTACCGTTGCTGATAGGTGGTGATACAGTCGTCTGGGTGCGGACAACTGTATTATCAACTGAATATGAGCTAGACTGTATGTTCAACGGTAATAAATTATTCTTTGAGGGTTCCAAAAGTATTATATTAAAGTAATAGTGACAGTTCTCGACTTAAAAGGCTAATTTACATTTTGTCCTACTATATACAGGGTGTTAAAAAAGAGTGTAAAATATTTCAGGAGGTAATAGTATGAACCAAAATAAGCAGAAAAGTCTTAATAAATATGGGTCCGCAAAGTAACGGTTGCGGAGATATGGACCACTATTCGTGTTTCAAACATTTTATTTTATAAGGAATAAACCGACAAAGGAAGCTTTTAACAAACAAAACACAAAGTTACAGAAGATGTTCAAAGTGCCCTCCGTCCATCTCCAAGCTGAAAGCATTAAATTTATTTAGCAGTTATTATTTGGCAACAAACCACCGCTGGAATTGCCGCCTATTACCAAGTAGAAGAGTTAAAAAGGCGGAAATACACATGCCTCTTGCTTGCACAATAGCATGCGAGTAGCTTGCAGGAGATAGCTCCTGGTATGTGTATTTATTAAAAGGCATGCCTGTAGAAGGCGCGCAAGTAAATTGCACATCATTTGATTTTTTGGCATGCAATGTGAGGCGGGGGGTTTCGGGGGAGTTCAAGCGGCATGTCGGAACGTGCCTACTTGCTACCTACTGATATGCCAATAAACCATATACTAACGAGGCATTCCATTTTACTTGCAAATGTATCAGCAGTGTGCCATCCGCCGGCATGTGCCAATTCTTAGCATGCAAGTTACTTACGTATTTCACTGGTATGTGTATTTCCGCCTTTACCACGCTCAATTTCATTGATGAAGCCGGCTAACAAAAGCCTGCATCCATTTCGGGTTGCCAATTTCCAGCATTTAAGAAGCAGTCTGTGGCGATACGCTATATTGTCTGTGTAATAACTGTCACATTTAATGCATTTAATTCTGTAATTGGAGAGTTATATGGAACTTATCTTTTGTTTGGAAATGACATTTGTGTTAAATGCTAAATAAAATAAATCAAGTTAGAATTAAAACTATGAATTTACCTAATTATTTATTTCGAAAAAAATTAAAAAATGTTAAATTTCCTTAAGAATAGTATCTTAACTTTTATTTAATAAAATTATTGGAACCTCAAGGGGTTGTTGATACGAAATTTATTTAAAAAAAAACAACAAATCATCGATTAATGAGAGATAAGATAATTCGTTCGCTACTGATGTTGAAATTATTGACTAACTTTGTTTATTTTCGACAGACGCACTTCGGACCTTTTCCATTTTTCGATTCAAAGCACCGTTTCCGAGTTATAAACACTTTTTTATTCTGTGATGTCATACACCGTTGGTCCCGATTTTTTTTTTCGGCAGGCGGACTTCGGACGTTTTTCACTCGATCACCAATCGGAACTTTTTGATATTTCGAGTCATTTCGGAGTTATGAGCAAAAACCGTTTTTTTTTCTCATATTCTGAAATCATAGCTCGATGGTGAAGGCTAAAAAGGCCACGCGCTCTAACTCATGCTCTCTTCCTAGGTGTCTTGAAGATGCTGGGGAAGCCCCAGAGACTCCTGAAGACAGCAGAGAGAGAGAGAGACAGGGAGAGAAAAGCCCTCTATGAGGACAAAGTCACTCTATCTCTATCGCACACTATAGCTCTATCTCTCTAGCACACAGTCGAAAACGACAGAAACGAACCTTCCTTTAAAAATACATGAGATTTATCATTATCAGATTATTCAAATGACGAAAAATAAAACATAATTAAACTATATTATTTAAATAATAATTAGTCCACAGTACAGGCCCCCTCTGGAAAGTTGATTACCACATACTTTATAACTCCTGAGGAGCTTCGTTTTGACGAGTCTACCACATTTTTCCTCTGCGACTTTTCTCGATTCCTCCGCTTTTCCACTCGGAAAAATCCAAAAACATGGCAATTTCCCGGGGTNAAATCAAGTTAGAATTAAAACTATGAATTTACCTAATTATTTATTTCGAAAAAAATTAAAAAATGTTAAATTTCCTTAAGAATAGTATCTTAACTTTTATTTAATAAAATTATTGGAACCTCAAGGGGTTGTTGATACGAAATTTATTTAAAAAAAAAACAACAAATCATCGATTAATGAGAGATAAGATAATTCGTTCGCTACTGATGTTGAAATTATTGACTAGCTTTGTTTATTTTCGACAGACGGACTTCGGACCTTTTCCATTTTTCGATTCAAAGCACCGTTTCCGAGTTATAAGCACTTTTTTATTCTGTGATGTCATACACCGTTGGTCCCGATTTTTTTTTTTTCGGCAGGCGGACTTCGGACGTTTTTCACTCGATCACCAATCGGAGCTTTTTGATATTTCGAGTCATTTCCGAGAGGTACAAACAAATACTGTTTTTTTTTCTCATATTCTGAAATCATAGCTCGATGACGAAGGCTAAAAAGGTCACGCGCTCTACCCATGCTCCCTTCCTAGGTGTCTTGAAAATACATGAGATTTATCATTATCAGAATAACCCATTTTAATTTAAAAAATTAAAAAAATTTAAATTGTATTATTCTAAAGACGAAAAATAACACTTAATTAAACTATATTATTCAAATAACAATAATGTGCAAAAGTTCTTCAGGAATATCGCAAATTTATTTTGGAGGACGAATCCTGTCAACGGACACTGTAAAAAATATTGTTAGAAACTTTAGGTGGCCAGAAAACAGCCCCGACTTAGTAAACTAACAAAAATAAGACAAGTTTTTTTGGAGCCAAAATAATGTTCACTTTATTTTTAAATAACAAGAGTGAGTTAGAGAAAAGAAAATTGCGGAAAATTCTTGGAAAATGGAGCAACACCACGAACAAAATAAAATCACTACTCCTCAATATTACTCTTTTGTTTTTGACTTTATCGAAAAATGTCACTCTTTATAAAAAGTTCTGCCACTCGAAAAAATGAGACTGTCATACTTACTAATCTTAGATTAGATATACAGGGTGCTCATAAATTAAAAAAATACGAAAATACTCAAGAGAGAAGTACCATTATTTATTACTTTGCACAACATTATTATAAAACAGATCTGTTTATAACGTCAAATAATGTCCTAATATAAATTTTAAAATCAAAATTTCAATTTTGACTCAACCTCAACAAATTTTTCTGCTAACTTAATAAATTTTTCGTATTAGTTTGAGGCCCATTTAATTCATTTATTCCTTCTCGTATGCGCTCTTTTAGTACTTCCCTATCATGTGGCAGATCATTTGAATAAACCTTTTGCTTTTAGGGCACCCCAAAGAAAAAAGTCAAGGGGTGTAAGGTCAGGTGATCTATCCACCTTTCACTAAAACGATCTGCCACATGATAGGAAAGTATTAAAAGAACGCGTACGAGGTGGAATAAATGAATTAAATGGACCTCATACTACTTGCAAAGTGTACGAAAAATTTATTAAGTTAGCGAAAAAATGTGTAGAGTAAAAGTTAGAATTGAAATTTTGTTTTTAAAATTTGTATTAGGACATTATTTGAGGTTATAAACATATGTGTTTCATAAAAATGTTGTGTAAAATAATAAATAATGGTACTTCTCTCTTGAGTATTTTCGTATTTTTTTAATTTATGACCACCCTGTATATCTAATCTAAGATGTTTCTATGACAGTCTCATTTTTTCGAGAGGCAGAACTTTTTATAAAGAGTGACATTTTTCGATAAAGTCTCAAAAACAAAAGAATTTCTGCTCTTGTCAACTCCATCCGTGGGCACACTGTATGTACCTATTCTAAAGAATGAGACGCAAAAAAATGTTGAAAAATATGTAATCATTGCATTTTTTTATAAAAATTGTTGGAACAAATGTACTGAAAAATTTTTAACTAATGTTTTTTGTCACTTTCTAACAAAAAAAAATGCTAACATAATTTTTTCTTAAAAAATTATTTTGACCAATTTTTATTAATTTTTAATTTTTTGTTAACTAAGAAAATCAATAACTAATGAGTTATAACTATTTAAGATATCGCAATAATGTGATATTCTTAAGTGTACCTAGTTGTCAAAGGGGCTCCACGAAGCGAAATAATTTGAGCAATTTTTTTAAACAATTATCCGACTTTCCATGTTAACGAGAGCTCTAAAATTTTTAGTTAATTGACAAGGGTCCTGTTTGTTGAAAAATCGATGAAACATTTTTTTTATTCAAATATCTATATAATATGAAATATTTTTTTAATTTTTACATTAACATTTAATATTATAAAAAAAATTATGTCTGTAGGTCGGTTTCCGACGTTAAACGCCCTTTTTTCAACATTAAATTAAAATTATAATTAATGACTGAAAAAATTAACGATTTACAAAAACAGAGATCAGGTGCAAATAATTCAGTGGCCGGAGGTACGTAAAAATAACACAATTTTTGTGGGACTATGTTATTACTATCATCATATTTTAGAAAAAAATCGATATTACCTTCTTTGAAGCTCCCTTCTTCTTCCGGTGCCATCTTGGGTGCTGACTTACGATCGTTATTTTAAGTACCTACCCTTATATACCCAAGATTGCTGATGTAAATGATATATATTTTAATCGATATGCTGGTTTACTCAAAACGTTGGTCATTATTTTGCAATCTAACAATGTTTGTTAAATAAATACGAGTGTCTCATTATAAAAACCGTTTACTTCATAACGATGGATTAGTATAGATTACGACTGCATAGAAATGAATTAAAAAATATATATTTTTTCAGAGTAATACTGTTTAAATGAGTTCTTAAGTACAAAACTCCAAAACTAAAAAAGGAATTCTATACGAGAATAAAGAAACGATAAACCAATGAATATACAGGGTGTTTTTGAATGGAGTAACATAAATGATACCAGTGAATCTACATTTCAAAAGAACACGATCTGCAAAAANGCCATGTTTTTGGACTTTTCCGAGTGGAAAAGCGGAGGAATCGAGAAAAGTCGCAGAGGAAAAATGTGGTAGACTCGTCAAAACGAAGCTCCTCAGGAGTTATAAAGTATGTGGTAATCAACTTTCCAGAGGGGCCTGTACTGTGGACTAAATAATGTGGAAAAGTTCTTCAGGAACATCGCTTTATTTTGGAGGACGAATCCTATAAACGGTCACTGTGGCCAGAAAACAGCTCCGATCTCAGTAAACTAACAAAAGTAAGAAAATTCTTATAAAATGGAGCAATACCACGAACAAAATAAAATCACTACTCCTCAATATTCTCTAGTCATAAAATAAGTAGTCACTTTTAACACTTGTATCATAAATAACTAATTTAAACAACATAAAATAAAAAAACGATTATAAACATAACATTTTTTAAGGAAAAAATTTATATAGTATGTCCACGGATGGAGTTGACAAGAGGAGAAACTGTTTTGTTTTTGACTTTATCGACAAATGTCATTATTTATAAAAGTTCTGAAACTCGAAAAAATTAAACTGTCATACAAACATCTTAGATTAGATATACAGGGTGCTCATAAATTAAGAAAACACGGAAATCTCAAGAGAGAAGTACCATTATTTATTACTTTGCACAACATTTTTATAAAACAGATCTGTTTATAACCTCAAATAATGTCCTAATATAAATTTTAAAATCAAAATTTCAATTTTGACTCAACCTCAACACATTTTTCTGCTAACTTAATAAATTTTTCGTATTAGTTTTAGGCCCATTTAATTCATTTATTCCTTCTCGTATGCGCTCTTTTAGTACTTCCCTATCATGTGGCAGATCATTTGAAGAAACCTTTTGCTTTTTGGGCACCCCAAAGAAAAAAGTCAAGGGGTGTAAGGTCAGGTGATCTATCCACCTTTCACTAAAACGATCTGCCACATGATAGGAAAGTATTAAAAGAACGCGTACGAGGTGGAATAAATGAATTAAATGGACCTCATACTACTTGCAAAGTGTACGAAAAATTTATTAAGTTAGCGAAAAAATGTGTAGAGTAAAAGTTAGAATTGAAATTTTGTTTTTAAAATTTGTATTAGGACATTATTTGAGGTTATAAACATATGTGTTTCATAAAAATGTTGTGTAAAATAATAAATAATGGTACTTCTCTCTTGAGTATTTTCGTATTTTTTTAATTTATGACCACCCTGTATATCTAATCTAAGATGTTTCTATGACAGTCTCATTTTTTCGAGAGGCAGAACTTTTTATAAAGAGTGACATTTTTCGATAAAGTCTCAAAAACAAAAGAATTTCTGCTCTTGTCAACTCCATCCGTGGGCACACTGTATGTACCTATTCTAAAGAATGAGACGCAAAAAAATGTTGAAAAATATGTAATCATTGCATTTTTTTATAAAAATTGTTGGAACAAATGTACTGAAAAATTTTTAACTAATGTTTTTTGTCACTTTCTAACAAAAAAAAATGCTAACACTATTTTTTCTTAAAAAATTATTTTGACCAATTTTTATTAATTTTTAATTTTTTGTTAACTAAGAAAATCAATAACTAATGAGTTATAACTATTTAAGATATCGCAATAATGTGATATTCTTAAGTGTACCTAGTTGTCAAAGGGGCTCCACGAAGCGAAATAATTTTAGCACTTTTTTAAACAATTATCTGACTTTCCATGTTAACGAGAGCTCTAAAATTTTTAGTTAATTGACAAGGGTCCTATTTGTTGAAAAATCGATGAAAAAATTTTTTTATTCAAATATCTATATAATATGAAATATTTTTTTAATTTTTACATTAACATTTAATATTATAAAAAAAATTATGTCTGCAGGTCGGTTTCCGACGTTAAACGCCCTTTTTTCAACATTAAATTAAAATTATAATTAATGACTGAAAAAATTAACGATTTACAAAAACAGAGATCAGGTGCAAATAATTCAGTGGCCGGAGGTACGTAAGAATAACACAATTTTTGTGGGGCTATGATAGTAATTATCATCATATTTTAGAAAAAAATCGATATTACCTTCTTTGAAGCTCCCTTCTTCTTCCGGTGCCATCTTGGGTGCTGACTTACGATCGTTATTTTAAGTACCTACCCTTATATACCCAAGATTGCTGATGTAAATGATATATATTTTAATCGATATGCTGGTTTACTCAAAACGTTGGTCATTATTTTGCAATCTAACAATGTTTGTTAAATAAATACGAGTGTCTCAT
Organism: Anoplophora glabripennis; assembly: GCF_000390285.2. Lineage (NCBI taxonomy): Eukaryota > Metazoa > Arthropoda > Insecta > Coleoptera > Cerambycidae > Anoplophora > Anoplophora glabripennis. The sequence continues at coordinate 267,572 of NW_019416721.1, read as the reverse complement.
TATAAAAACCGTTTACTTCATAACGAT
>NW_019416721.1:250606-266721 GCF_000390285.2 Anoplophora glabripennis | reverse complement strand
AAGAGTTAATTGTGACAACTGGCATGACAGCAGCACACTTAGTTTTTCTTTGATTGATTGCAATCATATACGGTGTGAGGTGAATGGTAATACATTTTATTTTTTTATTAATAAACGAAAAGTTTTAAAGGAAAATTGCTAGAGAGGTAAAAGTTTCTAAAAGAACCAGTTTATCTAATGCGTATTTTTGGATATCGAGTTTTTACGAAATATAAAAGTTATGGCAAAAAATGGCTTGAGGGGTGGTTATTTCAACCCCTTTCGAGGGGTTAAAATTTTCGAAAAATAGTTGAAAACTCGCATCTGTATTAGTAAACAACCTGTAAAAATTTGTTATTTGTACCTCGTTCGGTTTTCAAATTACAGCCAATTTTCATAATTTTTTTGGAAACTTTGATGGCCCATATCTCTTCAGGGGTGAACATTTTACTAAGGCGATTTTTTGCAGATCGTGTTCTTTTGAAATGTAGATTCACTGGTATCATTTATGCTACTCCATTCAAAAACACCCTGTACAGTCTGTTAGATTATAAAAGCCCCGAGCTATAGCTCGGTTACCCATTTTCGAACACCCTGTAAAGCATATACTACATATATTTTTAAATGGGATGTTCTTTTCTTTGTACTGATGCACACAAATTTTCTGAAATTGCTCAAACACCTCTAATGAAAACTCAAAATAACATGTGGTGATCATTTCTAATGATGTCGGCGTATGTATTTATGCGATTTAACAATTCTTCCCTACTAGAAAGATAGAAGTTTGATAAACAAGACTTTTAAAAGAAAAAAGAAAAAAAAATCGAGAGGAATAAGATCGGGAGACCGAGGCAGCCACGGAAAAGGACTACCGTCGATCGGGAAATGTGGTATTTAAATAAGCCCTTACTTCCTGCAAAAATGGGGTGGTGCACCCGTCTTCCAGTAACGGGTTATGATGTTCTTTCAGCAACTGTAGGTATTTATCCATATTTAAAGCGTCATCAATGATATGTGGTCCCACTAAATACTTTCCAATTATTCCCATCCATACATTAATGATAAACTTTGGTTAGTGTTTTGTCTGAATAATAGCATGGCAGTTTTCGTGACTTCAAATATGCAAATTTTATTTGGAAAGCGGTTGGTGTAAATCAGAACAGCATTTTGCAGGTTCTTCATAGCTAAATCCTCCATGATATTGAATCAACAAATGGTGTAATAGTATATTACGTAATAAGTGTTGTAAAAAGCATTTTACGCACGAATGGGAATGGGAACAGTATATTACGTAATAAGTGTTGTAAAAAGCATTTTACGCACGAATGGAAGAGTTACGCACGACGCCGCGTAGCGGCGAGTGCGTAATTCTATGAGTGCGTAATTGCATTACACCACGACTTACGTACTGTACTTTACCTACTACCACTACTTTAAATACTTAAAAACACACCGTCTGCGATCTATGTAAGATTCCTATTTTATGTACGGTAAAAAAATCACACAGCTCGGTAAAAAAATCGTACAGTTTTCCTAGCAACGGTCAATACTTACAATAGTTACTTTAATTGCCCGAATTTCATTGTTGTCATGGTAACGACTTAGAAGTTATAATTGGAATTTCTTTTCAAGCTTCTTTCTTTGAAGACGAATAACTCCACAACGAAGCCCGATGGGATTTTTTTTATGAGGTACTATATTTTGAGCTCCCCTCAATGCCCCTTCATTTTTGACAAACCACAACTAATTTGCTTATTTTTAGTTGAGAAATACTCTCTTAAAGTTTGTACGCTGCCTTGTGAGACACCCCGTATATCAGCGATGAAATTAAAATCTTAAAATTATTGTGGGTTGCAGATCGGCAAATGAAATAAATTAATGGTATATTGTAATACAACAATAATTTATTTCAACTATTTTTTAGTTATAACAGAATTTATTTTACTAACAATCTTTGCCTGGTTTACACCCAGGTGGAGTTTTGCATCCTATGCGTTTCACGCCTCATTTTGTGGTGCCTCAGTAGTACCTAAAAATAAATTTTCTATAAAAGATATTTTTCATTTAGTGCAAAATGTTTACTTTCTCGTATTACTACGTAAAGTCAAAATTTCGCACGCTATTACGAAAAATAAATAACATGCAAAGATCGGAAGCCCTCCCTATATACTTCTAAGGTGGCGCCATCTGTAGTTTCAGATGCATTTGACTTTTTTACGACAAAGACTAGAAGAACATAGTGTCGCAGTAGACAGAGCGAGTAAACTCCAAAACTCATCAATCAAATTTTCAATTTTCAACAATGTTTCAAATATCCCATTCATACGTCAAGTTCCCTCCAAATAGCTTCTAATCGCACACCAACCACAACAGATGACGTACTACGCAAATTAAATCATTGCAGAACTCTTAAACTCATGCCCTTTGATATCGCTCTTCAAAAAAGAGGTTTTTCTACTTTAATACTTACTAACATAACTTTTTAAGAAAGGAAAATTGTATTAATTAATCTAACTTGATCCATCAGTATATTTCCATCCAAAGAAGCTACCCTTGAAATATCACCCATAGGTTTCTTGACACCCTGTATATTACGGACGAGAAGTTGGTTGACTTTGGGTCGGTTAATAGCGTTTCTTCTTAAAAACGGTGAGAGGCAAGGACCTATTTTATGTAAAACGAATTGTTGGTTGTAACACATAATGTAGAAAACCTAACCTCAAAAATGTTATGTAAAAAACATTACAACGTTGTAGCTAGCAACCTCTAGTAGTAATCAATTTTATCAACAGTTCTGTCTGACTTTGGTAAAAATGCAAGAGAGTAATTGTGTTCTGTGTTCCTGTGGCTGTTTTTGAAGAAGCTCAAGTAGCAATTTTCCATTTATTGCCAGCGAGATCCAGGGAACATTATGAAAAAGTGTTCGCCGAATTTAACGAATGGAGGAAAAAACGGAGAGTAATGACAATCAATGAAGAAGTAATGCTATCGTATTCTTTAAATTTGAGGAAAAAATATGCAATTTTATCTATGTGGTCGAAGTATTCGATGTTGAAGGCTACTATAAAGGTCTACAAAAATACAGATATTGGAAAATATGGCAAGCTTGCTGCTTATTAGAAGAGTGAATCGAGAGGATACAAAGCAAAAAAGCTGCGGTATTGGGAAGAGCACATATTGAAGAATTTTTTACTGGGACTTCCGATAAAGAATATTTAATAATTAAGATAATACCCCTTTACCTTCTACATGTTTTTAAGTGGAATCAAGGTTAGAAGTCATGTTAGCTTCTTTTCAGCAACATGCTTTATTTGGGAAATCTAGTTGGTCAATTCAAAAATGATTTTGTTCCGATTATTTTGTGAGAAGTTGAACCAAGTTTAACTTTTCAACTTCTATCATTGCCTGTCCCTAGTCAATATTTCTGTGTCTTTGTCCATTCGAATATTAAAGTTAAACTGTCGCCTGTTTTATCATTATCACAACCTGCAATACAGAAGTACAAAATACAAACAAATAACGGTTCAGTTTTTAAGAATAGTGTTTAGCTTTGCTGTAAGGCAGAAGATCTTGAACTTTTATCGAAAGTTAACACTGCTATAAAATTATTTTTAGAGGTAGAACATGCGCACTGCATACGGCAAGAGAAAGGCTCCAGGACACCTTCAGGGTATGAACAAGATTGGGCATGTTATAATAAAGTGAATATAAAACCATCTTGACCAGAAAAACTACCCAACATGGATCTNGAGTGAATCGAGAGGATACAAAGCAAAAAAGCTGCGGTATTGGGAAGAGCACATATTGAAGAATTTTTTACTGGGACTTCCGATAAAGAATATTTAATAATTAAGATAATACCCCTTTACCTTCTACATGTTTTTAAGTGGAATCAAGGTTAGAAGTCATGTTAGCTTCTTTTCAGCAACATGCTTTATTTGGGAAATCTAGTTGGTCAATTCAAAAATGATTTTGTTCCGATTATTTTGTGAGAAGTTGAACCAAGTTTAACTTTTCAACTTCTATCATTGCCTGTCCCTAGTCAATATTTCTGTGTCTTTGTCCATTCGAATATTCAAATTAAACTGTCGTCTGTTTTATCATTATCACAACCTGCAATACAGAAGTACAAAATACAAACAAATAACGGTGCAGTTTGAAGAATAGTGTTTAGCTTTGCTGTAAGGCAGAAGATCTTGAACTTTTATCGAAAGTTAACACTGCTATAAAATTATTTTTAGAGGTAGGACATGCGCACTGCATACGGCAAGAGAAAGGCTCCAGGACACCTTCAGAGTATGAACAAGATTGGGTATGTTATAATAAAGAGAATATAAAACCATCTTGACCAGAAAAACTACCCAACATGGATCTGACAATAGTTATATCTGTATTCAAGAATTAGTTCAAAAACCGGAAACGTGCGGTAGCGGATGCGGTATATTATTATTCACGCTTGTACTTACTTGTAATGTTATAGTCGGTATTGATGCACTTGTTGCAGCACCCGCAGAAGCTTCTCTGTATGGTATACCCTGGATCACACGACGTGACGCTCTGACAGTCGTGATTCCTCATCTCAGCCAGCAGGCATATGCCGGGGAAGCAAGCTATCCTCCTCCCCGCCAGAGTGATGTAGTTGAAGCCGTCCTGGATACGGTTTTGAATGCGGTTCGTGATGTTATTGCGAATCTGACTGGGTAAGGCCAACAAGTGCTCGAGGCGGTCTCTGATATCTTCTGGACTTAGAGGATTCAACTGACTGTTGCCGACTATAACGAGTTGAAAGAGCACCAGCAAGACGCAGGCTTGTTTGACGACCATGTTTACTGTGTTGTGGTGAACGAGAGAGAGTTCAGGCTTTTATTATTGCCTGGTGCATATATTTGCATTTTACTTAGGAGTAATCGGGTCTAGATTGCATTTGGGGATCGTACAGGGTGGGTAATTGGTGAGAAAAGTGTTGGGGGATAAGTTTAATAATGATCATATTTGGTTCTTGGACAATCAACAAAGATTTAGCGAAATCCTTATACTCCAGTCGGATTATAGTTTGAACGTGAAAAAATGATTATTAGACATTTATGGCACTTTATGACGATGAAGGATAATATAGAATGATAATATCAAAGAAGTAACTCGATAGAAATTACGCTAAGTTGGCAAATTGCAACTAAGTGGCAAATTTACGTGTTTTTTCACTTTTTTTTACTGCCCACGAAAATCTAGACGACATATCGGAAAATTTGTCATTTTATGTTGTAGGCAATTAAATTATTTACAATTTAAGGTCTTAAAATCGCATTTCACCAATTTGTTAACTGCGAAACAAAGGTTAATCGCAGAAAAATCAATTTTCGAAAATTCCGCATTATTATTGCAAAAAGCGATGGGTGTTGATGAAATTTATGGAAAAGACAGTCAATTCAAAGACCGACATGTGTGTGAAAGACCGATTCGATTGACCGTGAAATTGTTGCTCCAGGTATTTGTTCATTCATTTCGTTTGGTTTTTTTGCAACTAATTGTTTAATTACCAAACGTTAATTTTAAAGATTAATATCGTAGATATAGGTTCCAATTGATCCAAAGAAACGTATCGAAAAAGAAAAATTTCAACTAAGGAAGTGCAAAACAGCGTTATAAAAAGGGTCAGTAAAAAGCCGCTCGGGAATTCCCTCTTTTTGCATTAAATAGAACTCATTTTTACGGTAATTTAAAAAAAAGAGAGAAATTACCTACGCCTCTTTGTTCCCAAGATAGCTTTTTTCTATAATGTTAATTGTTAATTGGACGTATCGGACCGAGATTTTAGAGACAATTAAAGAAAGGGTTAAACTTTTATTTTCAGAACGTTTTGCATTGATAACACAGCCCCACAAAAAAAGTATCGGATCTGGCATTCAGACCCCTGTATTTCCATGTATTTTTTTTCCGCTGAATCCGAATCTGCCTTCAGATTTGGCCCAACGGGTCTAAGTTTTCAGGAAAATTCAAAAATCAGGTCAAAATTCACAAAAAACGTCATTTACTATCGACGAAAGTTATAAAAATCAAATTATTCTACCAGCTCACTAAACTTATGATTTTTCACTCGTTTAATTCCAAGTTATCATCATAAAGTCAGACAAGCTGTTCCAATTTCACTCAAAAACAGAAAATAGATAGTTGTTAAAAAGAGAAACGAAAAATAGAGGGACTAAACGAAAGCGTAACCCTTTGCATAGATCCTTTGAAGAAAAGAGAAGACGTTATAGCAACAGAAATAATAATGATTAGTAGATATCGTTTTCTTTTGTTTAGAAAGTAGATAATTCTACAAGTTTTATTGCATTCTCAGTCTTATAGGCTGTTATCTTATCTCTCAGCACAAAAAGTAGATGAGATGGGTGGATGGGTGGGATTTATAGGTGGTACAGGTGGTTGGATAAATATGCGTATTCATGCATGATCGACTGGATAGAAAGATGTATGAATTCATAAAAGGATGGGTGGATAAAAAGATGCTGCCACACGAATTATGCCATGAAAATGGCATTTTGATCTATTTTCTGTTTTTGAATGAAATTGGACCAGCTTGTCTGACTCTATGATGATAAATTGGAATTAAACGAGTGAAAAATCTTACGTCTAGTGAGCTGGTAGAATAATTTGACTTTTTTTCGTCGATCGTAAATGACGTTTTTTGTGAATTTTGACCTGTTTTTTTTAATTTTCCCGAAAACTCAGACCCGTTGGGACAAATCTGAAGGCAGATTCGGATTCAGCGGAAAAAACACATCGAAATACATGGGTCTGAATACCAGATCCGATACTTTTTTTTGTGGAGCATGCGCGTGAACATTGCGCTCGTCGCGCGCGATGTTTTTGACTTGAACGTTTCAAATTGGTTTAAAAAATACTCTTGAACTGATTAATTTCTAGTTTAACAAAGTAACCTTTTTTTTGTAAAACACTGTCCCGACGCCTAAGTTTCGACCACCTAGTATACTTATGTCGATAACAATTAGTCACCATATAAATATTTGCAGCCGAGGTAAAAATGTAAAACAACAATGCTGCGTCCCAGTTTCTACGGTTTTAGTTTATTTTTAATTGCATTTTTTTAAATATAACTTTAATTTTAAGCAGCATTATCTCATCATTCATTAAAAATGCATGTAAAATTTAAATATGTACGCAAAAGTTATGCAGCACGATGTTATATTAACTTGATGGTTTTATTCTGAAATTGAAATTATTTTATGGAAAAATATTGGGTTCCGTTGACAAAATTTTCATTTCCATCACTTTTTTCTGGCGCGTTGTATATCCCTAAACTAGTTGAAATTGTATACAAAATATTTTCAGAGGTTTAATTTACAAATTACACATTAAACTTTCGTGGAATCAATGTGCGTGTACAATTATAGCAGATCCTCTACCTTCGCCTTTAACAAAGATACGTTAGCAAAAATTGATCCTGATATTGCAAGTACAGTACAAAATATCACACTACTGTCAAAAATGCCCTCACCGCAATTCAACAATACGAAATTCATACCGGAATGGATCTATGTTTCCAATTTTCGCGGATAACAATAGCACGTCTTCTAACTTCGCTATCAAGAGAGATGCGTCAGCAAAAATTGGGCATGATATTGCTAATATAATAAAAAATATTGCACTGATGTCAAAAATATTGTCACCGCCGTCAAACACGGTGAAAACCGTGTCAGATTGTGATTATGCACTAAATATTCGTGGATAACTACAGTACAATTTTTTACTTTTGCGCCGAGCAAATAACCACACTGATTTTGATCATATATTGTATTGTTGATCAGTATACATTGTAAACAGTTGCTCAGTTGATTAAGTAGAGCGATGCAGGGTCGGTCTAAGTTTTGCGTAATAATTCTGGAACACGTGTCACTTTAGACAACAGGTTGCTTAAAGAAAATTGTCTATTCTCCCTCTCTATTAACCCCTTTAAATGGACTATATTTAGACATTATGCATTTAAGATCCTGTTTTTCTTAATCCGTAATCTTTTTGTGATTCCGAGTTTTATAATGCCTTTATCTTATTATCTACACCCACTTTTATAAGTAACATGCAGATGTAGTTACCAACCAGTAGAAGGTGGATTCGAGCAAGCGAAGTATCATGGGCAGCAGGCAAAATCAGCAAATAATTAAATTTGTCACCGTAGCTGTCACCTACAAAAAAGAATTCAAGGATAGAGGTTAGTGGTTGAGTTTTGTTAATTTTTTATATAGTATAATAAAAATATATTGCTTTATGCTTAATAATATTTTGGAAGCATTTAAAGTGATATTATGGCATAAAATGTTAGTAATACAGGCATATTTTTTTTAATTTTTGCACATGAGGTCTTCAGTTTTGAGGTACAGGGTATCGTAGTTGAAAAAAAAAGTTGTAGATCTAAAATCGTCTGACGAATCACAATACACATCATATCTACACTAATGGTTTGTGCTGAGACTTTTAGCATATTTTTTTCACGTTGAGAGCCATTGTTATTTTATTCAAGTACTGTCTATGCCAAATTTCGTTTCGATATCCTTATTTTTCCTGAATTATCTCAAAAGCGATAAGATCAAATTTTTATGTCTCAAAATTAGAAAACCAAAAAGCTTCTTCGTTTATTAAACGTACTGTCATATATCTAATTTAATAAAAACGCATTTAATCTATTGCACGAATAATTATTTTTGAATTAGTTATCACTGCAATTTCATCACCAATATATCCGAATTAACTAATAACGATAAACAGTATCTAATAAGGTATTTATTTTCTTTGTTTCGGCGAAAGCCATGAATATTGTACTTTCCGATCTAATTTTTTAATCTCTAATCTCGAATGAAACGTCAATAATTTCAAACTTTTTTTCAGATTACAAGATAGTGGAAACTGTAAGGGTTACCCAATATGCAAAGAGAAAGTAAGACCTCGCTGCTACTTTGGCATGTAAAAACAAAATAATACGAAGTTGAACTAATTATATTGCCAATATCAGCTTTAATAACCCAAGTAGTTTATTGTACTCCCGAAATCTTCATCCCCCTGTTTTCTAAAAGCAAAAAATATTCTCATTCCATTTATTAGAATATTCAGCTTGATATAATATTAGGTTATTTTTTATGTTCATCCTCTGGAAAGCTAAGCCGAGGTTTCTGAAGATAAGTAAAGATTAATATTGTAATCTGGCGGCCTGTAAAATTTTTTAAAGGACTTGAGAGCATCTTAGAAACTCTTTGGAAGGCGGCAACTTCGTGAATAATGGTCGTATCGAGAAAAAAAAGAAAACATCTTGAAGCTTGAACATTCTAGTTATGGAATCTTGGGATGAAAAATTTTTTTGGTGCAATAGAAATAATGCAAGGAAAATATTTTAAATTTTTTTTTTCAAATTTTGATCAAATTTATCAAAATGTAAAAAAATTTTTTGTCCTGTATTTTTAGAAATTTACATTGAATATTTGAAATGTCGAAAACATTTTTTTTTAATTTAAAAAATAAAAAAATTTGTTTTTTTTAAATTATAATTTTTTTTCGATATATTTTTTAAGTATTTGACGCGAAATTGTAAGAAAAATAATGCAAAAAATTCAAAACCGAAAAAAAAATAAAATTTTTAATTTTTTTAAATTTAAAACAAAAAATTTTTTCTACATTTGAAAGATTCAGCATAAAATTGTAAAAATCAGGACGGAAACGTTTTATTTAACTGAAAAATTTAATTTTTTTTCAAAATTCAATTCGTTTTTCAAAATTTTGATTTTTTTTTCTATATTCGATGAGTATTTAACGTGAAATTATGACAAAAATAACGCAAAAAAATTTAAAAAAAATTCGTCCTGTTTTTTACAATTTTACATTGAATATTTCAAATGCCAAAAATTTCTTTTAATTTTGAAAAAAGTTGAAAAATTAGCTTTTTTTCAGTTAAAAATTTTCTTTTCAATATTTTATGAGTATTTTGAGAAAGATAAAAAATTAAAAATTTTGAAAAAAAATCCAATTTTTCAATTCTTTTTTAATTTAAAAAAAATTTTTTATCGGCATTTGAAATATTCGATTATCTATATTTTATGAGTATTTGACCTGAAATTGTGAGAAAAATAAGGCAAAAAGATTTGAAAATATTGAAAAAAATAAAATTTTTCAATTTTTTTAATTTTAAAAATAAAAATTTCGCGAAATTTGAAATACTCAGTATAAAAATCAGGACGGAATTTTTTTTAACTTAACATTAACTCAAAATTGAATGTTTTTCAAAATTTTGATTTTTTTTGATATTTGAAGAGTAACGCGAAATTGTGATAAAAATAACGCGAAAAAAAATTCATAATTTTGAACAAATTTAAAATTAAAAAGAAAATTTCGTCGTTTTTTACAATTTTAGATTGAATATTTCAAATGTCGGAAATTTTCTTTTTTTAATTTTAAGAAATGTTTCTTTTTCAAAATTGAATTTTTTATTTTCTATATTTTATGAGTATTTAACGCGAAATTGTCAGAAAATATAATAAAAAAAAAATTCAAAATTTTGATAAAATTATTCAAAATTAAAAAAAAATTTCGTCTCGTTTTTGACAATTTTACACTGAATATTTCAAATGTCGAAAAACAATTTTTTTTTAATTTAAAAAAGTTGAAAAACTGCTTTTTCAGAATTAAAGTTTTTTTCAATATTTTATGAGTATTTGACGCGAAATTGTGAGAAAAATAACGCAAAAAATTCAAAATTTTGAACAAATCAAATTTTCCAATTTTTAGAAAAAATTGGAAATTTCCGCTCCTTTAGTTTTTTTCAGTTTATTTTGTCTGTATAAGTACCAAGTTGCGAACGCCATAAAAGCAAGTCTTGCTCCAGTTTATGTCTAACAAAACCTATACCTTTATAATCAGAGGCAGTTATATTTTTAGGATGTAATTTATATGTTAGCTTAAACTCAAAAACTGCAACTAAATCTTTAATATGATCTTGCTTGTTTAACTCCAATTGATGCTGTTTTGCGTCATTAAGGATACTTACTGTAATCAAGTTTGTTTACACGACTTCATTAAAAAATTGCATCAATTTCAAGTTGGAGTAAATAGGTAGGTACTATCAAAGAAGCATTCATAAAGCTTCAGGTCATATGCAGACATCAAAACATTTAATAGTTTAATTTATTTTATTTGTTTAGTGACGGTAGAGTGTAATTATGTTTTCATTCACACCTTTCTATGTATTATATTATGAAAAAAACAATCAAGAAAGAGTTAGTATTGTTAGCACTTACTCTTTGTCAGGACAAAACGATGCTGTTGCAAGAAGACGATATCAGATGGATTATCCCGATTTATAAGTACCGAATAATAAAATGTTTGTCAAATTGGTTCAATATTTAACAGTTTTGCGAGTTTGTACATAATGGGTTGACGATATTCTTCAACAACAACATTAGCTTTCCCATTACAAAAATCATAAACAAACACTGTATTTGCATACTCTAAATTTGAATAAGTTTTGGCATTTTGTAACAGTTTGATAGTATAAACTTGTAAGAAATGCTAAACTATTACAACATAAAATGACACTAACAAATGTCCTACTTTTGAACTTGGAACATGACATACTCTGATTTAAAATAGTTAAAATAATTACGCTATAACTTCAAAACAAATGAAAATCGCATAACTTATGTCTGTCATTATTGCACATATAATTAGACACACAATAACTGCTCTTAACCTTTCTTTTTCTAGATCGTTAAAAGCGTATTTTAACAAAGTTTTTAATGAGCCTAATCTTAAATATAAAAGGTGTTTACCAAAACATCTATCCAATTATTCCCCATCATTATGATCGACTGTATACAGCGAATATTGGTGAACGCATTCTGTTTGGTTGTGGCAATATTGGTGGTGGCTTTGGCTTGTTTCAGATGGAGATATCAATACTGGAAGAGAAAAAATGTTCCTTATCTCGAACCGTCCATACCGTTCGGAAGCATAGGCAACATATTGCTGGAGAACAGGGATGTGAACATTGCTAAGATTTACGAAAAAGTGAAGTCTAAAGGTAAGTTATTGTACAGGGAGTTTTGATAGAGACGGTGCATGAAAAAATGCAAGAGACAGAAAAGTTTTTATATCTTTTCAACTTTGTGAAGTAAAGTAAATACTGAATTGTAACCTACCCCTACCCACCAACAAATTTTGGGAATTAATATCATATTTTTCCCATTTTCCCACCAAACTAGCTTCGGAATAAAGTGAAAGCCAATTTGCAGTCTTTTAAGAAATGTACAAACAACTGCTGACTTTTTTAAAGCTCTCTGCTTTCTCTAACCACAGCCGTTGCCTAAATCCGTCATCTCTGCTAAGTTGTTCCTGTTTTCAGACTGGAAGTATTGCGGGTTGTATATGTTACTCTCCCCTGTATTCCTGGTGGTGGATATAGACCTGGTGAAACGTATTCTGGCGTCGGATTTCCAATACTTTAACAGCAGAGGCACTTACACCAACGAAGTCGACGACCCAGTAGGTGAGGTGACTTTAACAACCAAAAACAACACTACAGAAATTCCGAACGTCTTTAGATGATACAGTGTGATTTAAACACAAAGAACGTCGAAATAAAATAAATTACAGAAATTATAAGTAAATATTTTAGTGGGCGAATCTACTCATAAAAATTATGGTAATAATGCACAGAGCTTTCTTTAAAAAATCCCCTGACTTTCGTTCGTTTATTTATTTCTTTATCAATTTGTTTATTTGTTTGTTTATTTGGTCATTTATTTATTTATTTACTTAGTAGCCAGACTAATTACTAAAGGGAACAACCTTCTAAAGACGTATTAAAAGCAGTCAAAAGTTGTCAAATCTAGATATAACTTTTTTTCTAATGTGGAGTTTATTAAATGTGCATGGTGTTTAAAATTTATTGTTTTCGAGATAATCAGTTGTTTTTGAAAAAAAAAACACGATTTCAGCTCTTTAAATGAGGCTAGATAGTATCTAAACCGTAAACGTTACAAACCTGCAGTTTTCACAGTTTGTTTTGACAAAAATTACTATTCTTATCATCCACGAGCAAAACGTGTACGTTATTCAGACTGGGAAATACTAAGACTTACATTTAATAATCTTACGAGTTGAAAAACTTTTTTTTCAAATGGAATGACCCATATTAATTGTCATGGGTGAATGCAAAATTGAATGCTCTTTCAACTCATATTAGGTTGTCTATACTTATCTCTAACAGTTTTCTAGAAAAATCAGGTTTTTTTCTAAAAGTCCGAAAAAGTAGCTATGTAACAGCGTTAAGAAGGCCTTGCAATTGTATTAGTACAACGTCGATAGATAGACTTTTACAAAAGTACAGTACAGCACATCCTTATCGCATCCAATTACACCAAGAGTTACCAAAAGTAGACCAAAAGTAGTAACAATTTATGAGGAGAAACGTGCTTGACTTTTTTGCTGACGGTATGCGTCCGTCTTTATATTACGTATTCTTTCCACAGGTTGCAACTTGTTCTCTCTATCTGGCAAGAAATGGAAAAACCTCAGAACCAAACTGACTCCAGCTTTCTCCTCTGGCAAGTTAAAGAGCATGTTCCAGACCGTAGTAGATTGCGGACTGGCCCTTGAGGAACACCTTCAGGAAAACTATTTAGGATCGGATCCCCTCGATGCCAAAAACGTCATGCGTAAGCATACGACAGTCACAAGTCTATAGTAAACAATCTCTTACTCCAAAGTTAGGGATTATTTTCACCCAACTGCTTTTGTCTTAAAAAAAAACCTCTCATTAAAAGGAAAAGACAGAATATACATCACTATATCACGTACATTTATGGTTAATGTTTCGAAAAACCACTTTGTTTTCATAATCAGAATCGGTAACTACTATGCTTGCGAGTCTTTGAATGAATGGTCATTAACGTTAGACTCATTACTTTTTTCTGTGAGCCAGCAATGTTTCTGAGACATTGTGTAGAATTCAAAACATAGGTAAAAACATGCCTTCCGTTCCAGAATGCTTCTCCACCGACGTCATAGGCTCGTGTGCCTTCGGCATAGACTGCAACAGTTTCAAGGACCCCAACACCAAGTTCAAGGAGGTCACTAACAAGTTCTTCTTTTCCTCCAAACTGGACGCCGTTCTGTGGCTGTTCGTAGACAACTTCCCCGTGCTGTCCAGATTGCTCAAAATTCGAATGGTCAAGAAAGAAATCGGAGACTTCTTCATAGATCTAGTGGATAGCACAGTGGCTTATCGAGAAGCAAACAACTACATGAGGAAGGACTTCATGCAACAGCTCATTGACATCAGGAATGGAAAATATGGGTCGATAGACCAATTCAATGGTGGGTATATGAGTTTTAGCAAGAGAAGAGAAGAGAAGAGAAGAGAAGAGAAGAGATTAATGAAAAATATAACGTCAACAGATCTGATCTTTCAGTTTGTTCATAAACCTAGATTCTCTAGGATGGAATTTCTTCTTTAGGAATAATTTTTATGAACAACAAGGAGCCTAGTAAAATTCCTTAGTTTATGTATTATAATTTATATTTCCAGGACATTCCGATGAGGTGCCAAGTTTGACAATGGACGAAATCGCAGCACAGACCTTCATCTTCTTCGTGGCCGGTTCAGAAACCAGCGGCACAACTTTGACCTTCGCCCTTTTCGAGATGGCTATGCATCCAGAGATTCAGGACCGGCTCCGTGAAGAAATTCTCACCGTCTTGTCGAAACACGACGGAAAAATCACGTACGATTCGCTGAATGAGATGAAATACATGAGTCAGGTGATAGATGGTACGTATTCCCACGTCGAATACAGGGTGTGGCGTGTATAATCTATAAAAAAAAGTCTACTTGTTCGGCACATTGCCGTAAAAACCATCTGCAAAAACGCATTTCAAGTTCACTTGCTGACCACGTCCTTCTCCTCGAGGGATAACACTTCCCGTATCTCGCAGCCGCTGAACGCACTGTAGGATTGTATTTGCGCGTGGGGGTGACGTTGTGGCCATCGTTCCCGGTACAACTTAGTCGCCGCGAGCGCATTTTCTCCGGCTGCACCATACACTAACACCATATTCGGAACGACACGTTCGGAAATTGTAAATGCATTTTTTTCTCAGTTCATTGTAAAACTAGTCTGTGCACAAACTCGAAAATTAAGCAAAGTAAGAAATAAGAATCTCGCTTTTATTGTAATCGGCACGCTATTCTTATTTTTTGTTTCTTTATAAAAATTACACTGTCACTATCGTGGAATTACAAAATTAAAACTTTTGTCTGGAATCTTACACTTTGTAACACTGATGGGTCGATGGACGATGCTTAATATTTAATAATTAAGTGAATAATGAATTCAATACAAATACAAAATCAGTTGACTGCACAAATTTTTTGACAATGTAACCTAACCTTCTTTTAGTATTACTCTCAGAGGAATAAGTAAACATAGAGAGGCCCTAAGCACTAAATAACATTCATTTGTAGTCAATAGCAACAGATAGAAAATAGAGTGAGTTGGAAAAACAAAAATAGCTGCTAGAGGTGCAGTAAACAATACACTTCAGTGGCGTGCCCAAATACGTACAGAGGGTATCGAATATAAATTAAATAAAACTTGGGTACTATTCTTTAAACAAGTTAATATATTTATATCAATTGAAGGAACAAAATATTATGCATTATTATGATTAATTTTCAATTTATTAATTTGTACATGATACCATTTTATGTATTAGGCACATCTGAGTTGAAAATCATAGGTATTAATCATTTAATAAAAAAATTATTAGTATACGTATACCTACACATTGGACTAGGTTTGACAGTACACAATATTGATTTTTAGAAAGTAGTTTCCTTTAAAAATTACAGATATTTCAAACATTTTATTTAATACCTATTTACATTACTAAAATTATTTACATTAACTAAAATATATAATTTTTCTGCAATTTTTTAAACTTATACTTGAAATATTATATAATAGTGCTTATTTATTATATTTATAAAAGATAAAAAAATATACTACTCTAATAATATTCTTATTGGTTTAATTGGTTGTGAAATTAAAGTTAACTTTTTGCCCTTTACATTAAAG
>NW_019416721.1:221598-250352 GCF_000390285.2 Anoplophora glabripennis | reverse complement strand
TGATAAAACACGTACAGAAGTTCTTGGCGCATTTTCCATTATTTGTTGGACATTTTCTTTTAATTCTTCAGTCCGCTTTTTAGGTCGGCCGCTTCCTTCTTTTCTTGTTACACTGCCCGTTTCACGAAAAACATTAACACAACGCTGAACTGCACTTTGAAAAATTTTGTACTCAACAACGCCGGGAAATTGATTTTGAAATTCTATGAAACATTCCTCAATAGAATACTTCCATATTCCATCAATCTTGCGTCCATTTCTAAAGTAGGACTCTATGATAAACACTTTTTGTTCTTGAGAAAACACCATTTTAAACGCTTTTTAAAACGAAAATATTCAAATTGATAGCGGCGATATAGCGCTTTGACAGATGACGTTTAAGTTCATTTGCTATACGCTACGCCCTACGTCCAAATATTCAGAACCAACTTGACCACGTTTTTATTTGAACGCTCGTTATTTAATAATTAAGTGTATAATGAATTCAATACAAATACAAAATCAGTTGAATGCACAAATTTTTTGACATTGTAACCTAACCTTCTTTTAGTATTACTAGTATTAGATAATACCGACTTAAATTATAAGGTTGCATCTCGGGTCGCATAAAAACATTTCCAAAGTTTTTAATAAATAACACAGTGTCGGCCTTCATTTTCTTTGGATAAATGAACTTTTATGAATTTACAAAAAAGAAAAGCCAAGATAGAACTTTTTCGTATAAGACTTTTTTATTACAAATGTCATCAGGAAACTGTAGTTTAATTTTTATAGATTATACACTACATTTCGTNTTGAATTTACAAAAAAGAAAAGCCAAGATAGAACTTTTTCGTATAAGATTTTTTTATTACAAATATCATCAGGAAACTGTAGTTTAATTTTTATAGATTATACACTACATTTCGTTCTTTCGCTATACTGACATGGGACATTTTTTCAACTACACATTATAAGACAGTGCATTATCAACCACTACTACACTACCTGGAGACAAATTAGATATAAATTTCATAAATTTAGATATATTACGGACAATTTCATAACTTAGCCCATTAAACACAACACGTTTCACAAAAGTCTTAAACTCCATTATTAAAACAACTTCTTTCTGATACTGTACATACAATGTGCAATGCCCGTAGTTCAGACGTGCTCTGCCTGGTCTTGTTACTGCACATTTCGGTGTCAACGCTAATTCGAATTTGGTAGGGCTGTACTTTTTTATTTCTTCAGAGACTCTCAGACTATACTCCCCAGCTCAAGCCCTGGAAAGACGATGCCTCGAAGACTACAAAATCCCCGGGGAAGATATAATACTGGAGAAAGGAACCAGGGTAATGTTGTCTGTAAAGGGCATACACTACGACGAAGATTACTGGCCAAATCCCAAACAGTTCGACCCCGACAGGTTCAGCGACGAGAACAGGAAGAACATGAACCCGTTTACTTTCCTTGCCTTCGGCCAAGGACCCAGGATTTGCGTTGGTAAGTATTTACTTATGGAGGAATATTAGCCATAAATAGAAATTTTTTTCTATTACGTGCTCAAAGGGACAACTATTCAAGTTAGTAGATGAAGCAAGTGTTTTACGCACTGGTAGTACACGCATTACGCTCCAGCAGTAGGAACATTACGCACTGGTAGTACATTACGCATCAGTAGTGGGTACATTACGCATTGGTAGTACATTACGCACTGGTAGTACATTACGCATTAGTAGTAGATACATTACGCTCCGGCAGCAGGTACATTACGCATTAGTAGTGGGAACATTACGCGTTGGTAGTAGTACATTACGCACTGGTAGTACATTACGCACTGGTAGTACATTACGCATTAGTAGTAGATTACATTACGCTCCAGCAGTAGGTACATTACGCATTAGTAGTGTGCTGATTATTATCTAGCTGCGCCCATTTTAATCTTTGATGATTGTCTTGCATTTTAGGGGACAGATTTGGTAGGATGCAGGTCAAAGTGGGACTGACATCGGTTTTAAGGAAGTTCAGGGTGAAACTCAACAAGAGAACGAAAGTGCCATTGACTATGTCGGAAAAGTCCCTCATCGCCTCAGCAGATGGTGAAATCTGGTTGAATTTGGAAAAGTTATAGTTCTTATAGAAATGTTCAAGATTTAGATAGTGATGGATATTATCGCAGTCGCCTAGATGATACACTGACAATATGTAGTACTTTAAGCTATATCTTGTGTGTATGTTTGGTGTTTGATTCTTTCTTAGCAGAGTATAGTGATTGAGACCCATGGTATAGTGGTTTCTTGTAGTTGAGAAATTTTTGAATTGTTTTAAGTTATAGTAACACAAATATATCTGTTTGACAGTACATTTAGTTTTTTTTTACTGTTAATTTATTCAAAACTTACAGGTGTTCCACAAGTTTGTGCACAAACTTTATGGGGATGTACTTTTTAGGTAAAAATAAGCAAAGTAGTTTTCCAGAATTTAACATAGTACCACCTTACTTTAGAGTTTACATTACCAGTGCCGTAGCTGAAATGTTAGTTTACAACAATCTGGAACTTAAAATAAATTTTTGTTTTAGTTAATAAAATGTTTTACAATTTAACTGTTTCATGTGATTCGTGAGAAATTAAAATTATAGTCTTAAATGCAAATACTGTTGGTAGCTAAATGTCTTCAGCTCATTCAATGGTAAAGTCCTCTTTCAATTTAATATTTTGTTAATATACTTGTGCCGCTTTATGTGAGCATAAAAATGCTACTTCATTTTTGTCGAAAATGGTACATGCTACCGAATTTCGACAAGTATACCTTTTTTTGTAGTATGCTTTAGAGTGTACAGAACCGTGTAGCAATGTAATAAATTTTGACTTTTAACATATTTTTTTTATTGTACCCCTACAATTACCTGTATCGGTGACACTGCCTTTCAGAAAGAAACCTTTTGCACATTATTCTTAACGCACGGTTGATGTTTACTCGTGTACAAATTTTGACATTTTTTTCTTTAGCCTATTTAAAGATAATTATGGAAAACCATTTGGAAAGTAACAACTTCAACACAGGGCGACTAAGAAAAAAACTACCTTATACAAGAAATTAATATATCCACGTTTTGTCAAGAAAATTGAACTTCAATTTTATAGAGAAGAAAATGTTAGTACGGTCCTGGCCAAAAATATGTCATGCCATTCGATTAACATCAGCGCACGCTTGCCGAACCGAACTTAATAGAGAGTCGAGCCTTTGCGCAAATCAGTGTTGCCAAATTAAAATGTATGAAAGACACACAAAAGAGACAAAATGTTTTAATGCAATAATAAATAATTTTGGCCAGTTTAATACAATCCTCTCGTTTTAATTAAAAGGAAAAATAAACATAAAATTCAATTAGTTATTTCACTGTAAATGATAATGTGCAATCCCAGACAAGAGGTTTGTAAAAACAAATTACATGGTGTTACAGAAAAGACTACTATTATTTTAGCAAGTGATAGGTTGGATCACGACAAACAAAAAAGATGCAAACTTACCGGTATTATAACTATCACCATGTCAGGACGTTCGATAATAGTAAACGCATTATTGTTGTCCTCGTTATCCATTGGCAATTTAGTTAAAACAATAACTTAAGAAATAAAAAATAAGAAACGTCTTTAATAAACACTTAACGTCTAAACAGCAGAAGCGCGATCTTTTTGACACAACTTAGCAGCAATTCGCCCGCAACCCGCAAGACAAAACAGTCCTGACACTGTCTGACATTCCACAGTATCGTGGGGAGTGCGGACTAGGTCAATGATTTTTGCGCTGTTAAACAGGACCGGCATTAACATTTTATCACTTCTTGTAATTTTTTGGAAAATATTTTTGATACTCAAATTTCATAATTGCCTTATGGTAGCATATATTATTTTACTTCATTTATTGTCAAGAGTCTAGGTTTTTAATTTTCTGCATTAAAGACACCACACCCTGTATATTTGTGTTCTGATAGATATAAATGTTTGTTTACGCAATTCTTTTCGTTTTTCATTTTAATATTTTTAACATTTAATAATTTCATTAATAGACTGGTTTAACTTAAAAATAAAATAAATCTAAAATTCGCTTTTAAAAAACCTTTTCAAGTAAATAACCATGTCTTTTGCATGTCTCATTTTCTGCTGCACATAAATTCCTGGCTTTTTTGTTAGTACATTCCTGTTTAGTGCAATACAATTTTACTGAATACAATCCTGACTTTGTATAAAAGTGGGGGATTCACGTCAATCAAGGTCATTGACAACAGACATCAGTGATCAAAGGTGCCGACAACGTTATATAATTCTGATTGTTTTATCTTCTGTGGTAACGCACTGGAAGCCAGGCGGTTGTATGAAGAGAAGACCGCTTTCTAAATAGAAATATGTATTCCGGATGCATGAATATTTTCAAACATTCATAGAAGATTTTACGAAAAGGGAAGACTTAAATCAGACAATCATCTAAAAGGAGTACACCGTACTGTAAGAACTCCAGAAACTTAGATAGCGGTTTTGAATTCAATTGAGGAATATCCAGCATTAGTACAAGAAAAACTGGGAAAAATTTGAATGTCTCATATTCTTATTTAGAAAATTCTCCATGACTTTTTATTATATCCCTACCATATCCAACGGGTTCAAGCTCTACTACCTCGCGACTTTCCATTACGGATAAACTTTGAAGTGAATGAAAATCCATTATTTGAAACTGATATTTTATTCACCGATGAAGCCAACTTTTCCAGAAACGCCATCTAAAACTTCCATAATAATCACATTTGGGCCGAAGAAAACCCACATGCAATCTTGGAATACCGTCACTAGGAGCAGTTTTCCGTTAACGTGTGGGTTGGATTATGCGGTGATTATTTAATTGGACCCTATTTTCTTCATGAGAGGTTAAATCGACATAATTACCAGCATTTTCTCGAAGAAGAATTGCCAGGTTTGATGGAGGTTGTTCCCATTTTAGTAAGAAATCGACTATGGTTTATGCACGACGGAGCACCAGCGCACTTCAGTGCTCTGGCACGCGAATATTTAAACCAAAATTACAATAATCGCTGGATAGGTCGCGACGGACCACAGTCGCGTCCATCTAGGTCCCCGGACCTGAAAGCTTTACATTACTTCACATGGAGTCATCTCAAAACACAGCACACCAATTCATACTGAAGAGCAGTTGAGAAATCGCAATATAGTTTGTTGCGAAACTATTAGAACCACTCCCGGCATTTTCCAAAGAGTACGTAAATTCATGAGAAGAAGAGCAGAGGTATGCATATTTGCAGGAGGTGAACATTTCCAACATCTGATATAATTTATTTCTTTGTGCGTTCAGGGTAATTTTCTTTTGCCATACCAAAATGTATGTAGATTACTGTAATTTCATAATTTCAACGTTTGAAGGATATTATCTTAAATAAATTATTGTTCAAAGTTATACAGGGTGGTCGCGACGTAATGGGCCAAAATTCATGGGTAGATTCCCCAAGTAAAAATATTGCGATTTAGCCGAACTCACCTTAGTCCAAAAGTTGATAGTTAAAGAGATACAGGGTGTTAAATGTAAAATATTATTTCAGTTTTTTTTAATTTATTCCTTAACAAATGCAAATATCCTCACAAAATTTTGGGGATTGGAGTTCGTTGAGTAGAGGAATTGAAATCTGTTCACATTTTGGTTAAAGTTCATAGAGGGCGCTAGCTGCAGTAGATTGAATGTGTTAAAAACGACATAACTTTTTTGTGCTTTAAGGTATCTCATCTTTGGTTACAAATTCTTATTTTCCAACTATTTTTACACAAAAAAGGTAGACTTTATGAAAGTAGCTGTCTCGCACCGTTTCCGAGATATTTGGCTTTGAAACTTCCAATGCTAATAGTTGAAATAATTAAAATAATTTAGAAATGTCAAAAACAAGGGTTTATTTAGAATTAAAAATTGTAATGAACAGTAAAATAGTAAACATTAGTAAAAAAATATGCCTTTTTGACAATAATTGCTTAAAATATCCACCTCTAACTTCAATACATTTATCAACACGTTTATTAAAAGATTGTCTTATTTTAAAGTATAAATCCTTAATGCGAAATGACTTTGCAGCATTTAAAACCTGCTACTAAAGTTCTTCTCAAGTGTTTATAGTTTCTCCATAAACAACTGATTTCATGTAACTCCAAAAACGAAAACCTCGGCATTCTATCTCACATTTATGTACGAGTATACAATTTAATTTGTAAGCTAAGATGTGATTTTAATTAGATACGAATAATACTTAATAGAAATTAGCATACAAATGACAGTAATAAGACAAGTGGAAGACGTCAATTATTTGATTTGCGTCAAAATCCTACTTAAGAAACTTTACCACTAAATTAATAATACCTGTAGGTACTTAATTGTAATTTAATGCAACAGCAATGGAAGATTCAAAGCCAAATATCTCGACAACGGTGCGAGGTAGCTACTTTCATAAAGCATACCTTTTTTGTGTAAAAAATGTTGGAAAATAATAATTTGATACCAAAGGTGAGATACCTTAAAGTACAAAAAAGTTATGTCGTTTTTAACACATTCAATCTATTGCAGCTAGCGCCCTCTATGAACTTTAACCAAAATGTGAACAGATTTCAATTCCTCTACTCAACGAACTCCAATCTCCAAAATTTTGTGAGGATATTTGCATTTGTTAAGGAATAAATTTAAAAAAACTGAAATAATATTTTACATTTAACACCCTGTATCTCTTTAACTATCAACTTTTGGACTAAGGTAAGTTCGGCTAAATCGCAATATATTTATTTGGGAAATCTACCCATGAATTTTGGCCCATTACGTCGCGACTACCCTGTATACATCTTTTCTTCTCGCAAGTGGTCCAATAAGATGCAAATTAATGAATTTTATTTTTTTATGCGAAAACCGTACGTCAAACGACAAAAATTCAAGACACCACATTTGCTCAGAAAGGAATGAGAATTTCAAAAATGATTTTTACTTTGAGAAAAAACGGTGACGTAACATATTTTTCATCAAAAATATTCAATACCAAACCTGTACAGACGCCACTGGCAAAAATAATAAAATTGTTTGTACATCTGAAAATGAATCTCGATGAATAGAAGGCGTGTACCAAATTTAAAAAAATATCTAGGGTAATACCAAAGTTATCATAAAAAATGTTTTTTCATAAAACTTTAGTACACTGTAGTTCAAAAGTTAAGACTTTTAGGACATATGTTCCTATGAAGTTTTTTTTTTAAATGGACCCAAGAATAACCTCCTTAAATATTAGCACGTTATTAAGAAACACCCTGTATATTTCAAAGTGGATTTCTGAGATAGCCACCTCTGTCAAGGATGACGTTAGAAAACAAAAACTACAAGATATTTCTTTGAACGATTACCTACATTATTTAACAATTTCAGTATATCAGCTACGTGTTTCAGTATTAATTATATTTAGGCGTTCACTTTTAGTTTTTTTTCCGGACTTTGGCGAATACTATGAATATTTTTTTGACACCCTGTATAAAGCACGCACTTGACATACAAATCAATGCGACATTACGCAATTTTTACTTTTCGCCCTGTATAACATCAAAATTTCACCTTAAAATGTCTATTTGCGCAGTATTGCAATATTTTCAGCGAAAACTAGTGATAAAAACCTTTAAACTGGATGATTGTACCTTGACTTTGCTCAGTCACGTTACTGGTTATAAACATATATAATAATATAATCAAGATACTGGTGTGATGTATTTACAGTTCAACACATTTCCAGACAACTGTGCGAGATTGAGTGCGCAACAAGTGGAGTTTTGTAGACGTTTCTTCTGTGTGTTCGACAAATGAGTAATAAATAAAGCGGAAGGTCAGTACAATTACGAAAGTACGTCTTTATTGCTTAAAAGTTATGTAACTGGCAATTCTATTTTTATTACTTGTCTGTTTTTGTTTCGGACGATGATCCCTGGTTGATAAAAAGTTGTAAACAAGTATCGTGACATCGAGCTAGATGGATGTGAAGTAGGTTATTTTCAAAACATTTAGATTGAAAGTATACAGGTGTTTATAAATGAAGTAGCAAAAGTGGTGCCAGTGAATGTAAAGCCAAAATTAAGAGGATTGAAGTAAAAATACCCTATATGAAAGTTGCACCCCTGAGGCGATATACCCTCATAAAGGAGGGGAAGGGGGGATTCGATCATTGGCGTATTTTATAAAGGAGTGAAACAGTCAACCCCATTGCAATATTTTATTAGAAATTTTTTATATCAGGCAAATTATTTAATTAAAAATATTTATTCGGAACACTGATTTATTGCGCAACTTTTTTACCTCTTGTAATTTTTCGATAAAACTCATAGTTTTCTAGTAAAAAAATTAGATGCGGCATCGTTCACTAAAGGGGTAATTGCGAAAATTTGTAAAAATAAAGTAGGCGGATGTCATAACAAATGAATTGTTATTTATCTACCGTATATAAAATGTATATCTGCTAATTCAATATTTGTATAATGGAATACCATATTATTTTTTTAATTGAAATCTGTTTTTAGTTGTATAAAAAATAACAAACTTGTTGCAACACACAAAACAGTGGTGTTGTATAGTGTTTTGAAATTTCTCAAAAATATTAGGTATTCAATTTATTGTTACACATTTAGCAATTAATAGAAAATGATAAATAACAACGTAGGTACTAAGTATCTTCTCATTTGATTTACCAATTATCTACAGACCAGTAAATTTCACGAATACTTTACAAGAATACTTTATTGCCACAAATTGATTGTACATTTTAAAAACACTTAAAATTATTTAAAAAACCAGTGGCGTACGATTTTTTTTCAAAAAAAGGTCCCCTTCTCCCCCAATAACTACGCCACTGGAGCGTATTTTGGAATAAGTTATCCATGAAAAAATAGTCCCTACTGTCATGTGAAACCCTCGGTAGAACCGTGAGTCGTGAGTGTGTGTGTGTGTGTTTGACACTTTGCTTGGTCGAGTGTGTGGCACGTGTTTTTATGTCAGTCAGTAGCATTTTGTAACGTGAACACAAAGCGGCATAGGGATTGACCACAGATTTAGCCTATGTCTGCTACTACAACACATTAATTGTCTGAATTAGCATAATACAGATTCCTACTGTTTATTTATTTGATTGTCGCCACAAAAATTTCGTAATAATGTACTGATAATATCGTCAATATAATACAACACTTACGTTTCTATAAATAACATTTATTTCTGTTATTTTTTAAAGTATGCTAAAATCGAGATAAGGAACAGCTCTTATCTTGTAAGACATGAATGTTTAATCTGATCTTGATCGAATGATTATGATTAATAATTCAAAACTCACATAAAATAAGGTTGATAATGGTAAGAGTATTATAATTCTCAGTAATATTCAGGAGAAAAAATAATAAGGGTTGGTACTTGTCTCCTTTTTGAAAATGTAAATTAATAATGTTTTATATAATGAAACGGTAAAGTGATCAAACGATTCTAGATGTCACTGTCTTGTCGCGTATGACATTGTTTCAATTACCATATTTCCAAGACGATCGTGCAACATTTTTAATCTGTTTAAATATATTCATAACGGAATTTAGATTAATAAGACACAGGGTCAGTCAAAAAGTCGTGACATGAACAAAGTTGCTTTTTCATTAATGATTTATTTTTTAGTTTTATTATTAGTTTTTTACAAAAAATAAAAAAGCATAATATGTAGTTCAGGGTATAGGCTATTGAATATATCCAAAAAAAAAACTTGGTTAAAAGAACTATGACGTTCAAGCAATTTTATTGCATGAATCATTCAAAGGGTCATTTTAGATGAAATAACCGCGGAATGCTATTAAATTAGAGGGTGGAAATTGGAGATAAGGGTGAAAATGCACCCCTTTCAGCTTTTTAATTGTAGCTCGAAAACGAAGCAAAATTTCGCTATAGTTCAGAGGAAAAATTATTTAGAGAATTGAATTTCCCATGGAAATAGCTTATTTAAAAAATTTAAAAGGAAAATGTTATGCAAAAAAATCGTCAATAAATAATTTGAAAAAAAACAAAATGTTTGTTTTTTTTTTACTTTTTTGCCTCTAGTTTTCTTTTGAGTAAAGATAGGTACAGGCATTGCCTCATAGAAAAAAAAAGTAGATAAAATTTCCTTCAAATAGAGGTTGTAAAGTATTTTTGGAAGAAAATTGAATGGCCGCTCAAACCAATTTTTCGATTTTCGTCGCGTTTACTCTTATACGTTTTAATTCTCATTTTTGTAAGAAATGAAGGAAATAAGAAGATTTTCACCACATGACTTGTTCGAAGAGTCATTAAAAATGAAAAAACCTAGGGGTGCTATTAAATTAGAGGGCTGAAATTGAAGATAGTGGTGAAAAAGCGCTTTTGCAGTTTTTTAAATATAGCACGAAAACGAAGCAAAATTTCGGTATAGTTCATAGGAAAAATTTTGTAGAGAATTGAATTTCTCATCGAAAAGGCTTATTTAAAAATTGTAAAAGGAAAATTTTATGCAAAAAATCGTTAATAAATAATTTTGAAGAAAGCAAAAAATATTTTTTGATTTTTTTACTTTTTTAATAAAATAATTTAGTTAAAACTTCAGAATTTACGTACAATAAAGTTTATTAATAATGTATATACAGTGTGTCCACGGATGGAGTTGACAAGAGGAGAAACTTTTGTTTTTGAATTTATCGAAAAATGTTACTCTTTATAAAAAGTTCTGCCCCTCGAAAAAATGAGACTGTCAGACAAACATCTTAGATTAGATAGACAGGGTGCTCATAAATTAAAAAAGCACGAAAAGAGACATTATTTATTATTTTACAAAACATTTTTATAAAACAAATCTGTTTATAACCTCAAATACGTCCTAATACAAATTTTAAAAAAAAATCTATTCTGACTTTTACTCTGCATGTATAGCTACTTCCCACTTCAAAAATTGAAATTTTGATTTTAAAATTTGTATTAGGACATTATTTGAGGTTATAAACAGATTTGTTATATAAAAATTATGTGTAAAATAATAAATAATGGTACTTCTCTCTTGAGTATTTTTGTGCTTTTTTAATTTATGGGCACTCTGTATATCTAATCTAAGATGTTTGTATGACAGTCTTATTTTTTCGAGGGGCAGAACTTTTTATAAAGAGTGACATTTTTCGATAAATTCAAAAACAAAAGAGTTTCTCCTCTTGTCAACTCCATCCGTGGACACACTGTATATACATTATTAATAAACTTTATCCACGACTATTGTATAATGTACCCATTATATGTCTGTTTGCTCGACCTTATTAATACCCATTAATCACGGCAGTGATTAATGAGTCATTAATCACTACTGTCGGATGCTTCCTTGATTTAGCTATAATATTATATTGTTCTGCTACAAACAGACGGTTTTTTTAAATTTTATCGTGTAAACCACTAAATATTTTCAATTCAGTGCTGTACATATAAAAAAAAAATTAAAAAGTGAATTTTCCTAGACCAGATTCGAACCCGGGACCAGCGGTTGGAAGGGAAGGAGCATCTACACTGAGCCATCAGCGACTTCGTTTGTGCGTGTCGTATATCTGTTGCTTAACATACCATGTTTTTCGAAACATTTCATAAAACTAAGTAGCTTTTAAAACAAAACAAATTTGACTCAAACCTGTCAACATTATTGTTTGTGTGCATAGATTTCTCAGTGTTTTGATATTTTGTGTTAAATTGTGTTAAAAAACGAACTAAAAACAAAAAAAACTTCAACAAAAATATTTAGTAGTCGTGGATAAAGTATAGTATTCTCCTCCCGTATAATGGCTATTATCCACTCGGTGATTTAGGCCACTCGCCTGCGGCTCGTGGCCGTAAACTTCACCTCGTGAATAATACCCATCATTATACGCTCGTTGAATAATATACTATTATTGTACTTAATTTCTCAAGTTTTTACTAAATAATTTCATTAAAAAAAATCAAAAAATCTTATTTATTTTTTCTTTAAAATTGTTTATTAACGATTTTTTGCATAAAATTTTTCTTTTACATTTTTTAAATAAGCCATTTCGATGAGAAATTCAATTCTCTACAAAATTTTTCCTATGAACTGAACTGAAATTTAGCTTTGTTTTAGTGCTATATTTAAAAAACTTCAAAAATGCTTTTTCACATCTATCTTCAATTTCAACCCTCTAATTTAATATCACTCCGTGGTTTTTTCATTTTTAATGACACTTCGAACAAGTCATGTGATGAAAATCCGTGAATTTTCTTCCTTTTTTTGCAAAAAATGAGAATTAAAACGTATAAAGGTAAACACGACGAAAATCGAAAAATGGGCTAAGTTTGAGGGGCCATATATCAGTCAATTTTCATACAAAAATACTTTACAACCTCTTGTTTTGAAGGAAATTTTATCTACTTTTTTTCCTATGAAGCAATGCCTATTCCTATCTTTACTCGAAGAAAAACTAGAGGCAAAAAAGTAAAAAAAATCAGAAAATCGAATTTTTTGCTTTTTGTCAAATTGTTTGTTAACGATTTTTTAACATAAAATTTCCATTTTAAATTTTTAAATAAGCCACTTCGATGGAAAATTCAATTCTCTAAATAATTTTTCCTACGAACTATAACGAAATTTTGCTTCGTTTTCGAGCTACAATTAAAAAACTGAAATTTGACATAAAGATTCCGATTTGTTGGAATTTTCTATTTATTTTCTTCACAGGCAACATGACTCTGATAACCAACTCCTTTGTGATCGACTTCGTGGGTTTCGTTACTGCAATCGTTGCAGTGATATACGCGTACTACCTGTGGTCCTTCCAGTACTGGAAGAAGAGGAATGTGCCCTATCTGGCACCATCTATACCCTGGGGCAACTTCGAGAGTCCCAACAGGAGAACGAAGTTCATTGGCGACTGCGTTCGAGCGATATATACAGAAGCACGCGCTCGAGGTGAGTGCGTCGAGTTTTTATACCTTTTTCTGACTTTGAAATAACTTGCAGGGTGGAAACACTGCGGTATGTACACCATGGCCACGCCAAACTACTTGGTGCTCGACCTAGACATAGCCAAACAGATCATGACTAAAGACTTCCACAACTTCGTGGACAGGGGGATGTACACTAACGAGAGGGACGATCCTTTAAGTAAGACAAAACTCTGTAAGAAACTCCTATCCGAAGACGTAATTGTTGTTTTTTTGACAGGTTGTCACCTCTTCTCAATCGGTGGTACCAAATGGAGGAATTTGAGGACTAAGTTTACCCCAACGTTTACGTCCGGCAAGATGAAGTCTATGTTCGGCACCTTGGTGGAGTGTGGATCGGTTTTGGAGAAGTACATCGAACACCATATCAACGATAAAGATGGAGTTGATATAAAAAATGTCCTAGGTAAGGCCAGATGTAACGTAATGCTTTAGCAACGTTGATTTTGAATACAGTCTGATTATAAAGGCTCCGAGATATAACTCGGTTACCCCTTTCGTGTAAAAGCTGACGAACCGCAACAGTATTGTAAGGTGGAGTACCATTATGTTGCATCCACATTCTTCGAAATGTAGCTAAAGGAATGTCGCCAAACAAATCTTCTAGAGTGTTTGTTAAAAGTTTAAATAAACTGCTCTAGTTAGATGCTTGTTAAAAAAGAATGGTCCAATGAGATGGGTTCCCAAAATTGCTCACACACGTTCAAAGACCATCGTTGGTTATGCGTTGTCCGGAATTGATGAGGATTTCCTGTGTCGTAATAATGGCAATTATGATTATCAACGAAACCATTTTTATGAAAAGCAGTCTCCGCTGAAAGTCTACTTTTAGTAACTTTTGGTGTAATTGTATGCGATAAGGATGTGAGGCAGCTACTTTTCGGAATTTAAAGAAGAACCTCATTTTTCTGGAAAACTGTTGGAGATAATAATAATAACAATAGTAATAATAAACTTTATTTTCCTTGAAGACAGACATTGTATAGGAATTGTCACATTTTCTTTTTTACTTAAAATAACTTAAAACTATCTGCTCTAGATACATTAAGAATCAAAAAATTCATTTAAAGAATAAAATGTATTTCTTATTAAGTATTTATGCAGCTTCTTCTTAAAAAAATATAAAATTATTTGTGTTCGTTATCTCAGAAGGCAATTTGTTAAAAACTTTTAAACCTAAATAAAATGGTGAATCACAAGATATTTTGTATTTAAAAAAAGGAATGTGGAATTTCTTATTTTGCCTAGTGCTTTTATTATGAATGGTTTTATTTAATTTAAAAGTAGACTTATTTCTAAAAAAGGTATACGGACAATTCGAAGATAAATAAAGCTAAAAATATTTTCTTTACATTACCCACATGATTCCAAACAACTTTTATTAAAACCATTTTTTTTTTAATAAATTTTACAGTTACAAAGTTACAGAAGAATCCCTCTTAGGTGGACCACCCTGTATATGTTTTTAAATGGGATGTTATTTTCTGATATCGATGTCCCGTCCTCTTCTTTTGAGTTTACTTCGCTGGTACTAAAAGATCTTGGCTAACTTGATTAGTTTTAGATATACAGGGTTTTTTGAAAAATCGCCCATTTACGTTAAATTTAGAAGAAAAAGTTTGGACATTAGTTCTATTTTTTATGAGGAAGCCATTGGCGTACTCAGATTTTTT
This sequence comes from Anoplophora glabripennis, assembly GCF_000390285.2. Lineage (NCBI taxonomy): Eukaryota > Metazoa > Arthropoda > Insecta > Coleoptera > Cerambycidae > Anoplophora > Anoplophora glabripennis. The sequence goes on along the minus strand of NW_019416721.1, from coordinate 235,644 downwards.
ACAAATCGCACAGTTTTTCCGATATTACATAAACAGAGGTTTTCTTAAATAGAACACCCTGTATTTGGCCATCCCGTTGAATAGCAAGTTTTTGTTACCTTTTCAGCCATATACCTATAATAATAGATACTTTTTATTTGCCTAAATGAAGAAAAATGCAAAAAATGTATAGGTAATTTTTTAGTTGGCCAGTTGGTCGTGGCGACTTTTTTAAAAAAACCTGTATATCTAAAATTAATCAAGTTAGCCAAGATCTTTTGGTACCAGCGAAGTAAACTCGAAAGAAGAGGACGGGACATCGATATCAGATTTTTTGTATCTATCACCGTTTTGGCTGTATCCTGTAAAACTATCGAAAATCAACCACCCTGTACATATCCCATCTCGTATCCATTATCACCAAATTCCGGACGTCTGGTCGGAATTTTCCCAGTGACGGATTGTGTTCCGTATTGAAAGTACGCATCATATTTTTTTTATTTAGGGAACTTCTCCACCGACATCATCGGTTCCTGTGCCTTTGGTCTGGATTGCAACAGTTTCAAGGATCCGAACTCCCTTTTCAGGCAATACGGTGTAAGAATCTTCGCCAGGTCCAAGTCTGCAAACATCAAACAGGCATTCTGTATGAACTTCCCCCAAGTGGCTCAATTTTTCGGCATGCGTTTGATCCCGAAGGACATCAGTGACTTCTTCATGAAGGTCGTATGCGACACAGTCTTATACAGGGAGAAGAACAACTACACTAGGAACGACTTTCTCCAGTTACTCATCGACATTAAGAACAACAAGGAAGCTCAGGCCAATGGGTACAAGGGTAAGTGCAAATGTACATATTTCAAATTGGGGTTTTCATTTTTAATACAGGGGATCCGCAACTTATACAAAAAACAGTCAATCGACATCCGATCTTTTCTTATTTATTTCGTGCACTGTGGTATCTGTATGGACATCCCGTTTCTTTTTAATAAGTTTTGTTACAAAAAAGTTGCGCAATGAATCAGTCTTCCCAGTAAATATTTGTAAATAAATAATTTGCATCATATAAAAAATATTGAAATGGGGTTGACTGTTTCACTCCTTTATAAAATCCGCCAATGATCGAATAAATATTGAAAAGTTGTCTCTTTATTAGTAGGATGCTCATACCAAGTTTCGTGTCTCTAACATTCCTCATGTTAAAGAAAAAAATTAAAATGTGAATTTCAATCCCCTCCTTTAAGAGGGTATATCGCCTCAGGGGTGCTACCTCTTTTAAAAACACCCTGTAGATAACTGTTTCTTGTGGGTATCTACAAAGTATTCTTGAATTTTATCTGTTTTGTTCTCGATGAGAGTGACGTTATGTTCACGCAACATTGTCTATGTAGATGCGTTTTCAATTGTGTGCCAACGGAAACTTCTTAGAATAACACAAATTAAATTCAACAAAATAAAAAAGATGTAGCCTTCGAGGTAACCTTAATCTTTTCATATTTAAAGAAATTATAATTGTAGAGCACTTTACGTAATTTGGCATTATATCCTTTAAGACATGGAAGCTTTTTCCCTTTTGAAACAATAACAAATTACTAAAAATAAACATTACAAACAATTATGCAACTGATTTACTATTATCAATAATCTTATGATAGACGTATGCGTCAGTAAAATTAAGATGAACAATTTTTTATAAGCTGAATGAATACGAGGTATCTATACACAGCTAAAGAAGAAACATTTATATTTCCATATTTGATACTTTGTGTGACACCTTAGACCAGGGATGCACATACCGCGGCCCGCGGGCCGCATGCGGCCCGCTGTCGATGTTTATGCGGCCGGCCAACGAATTTTAAAAGTATTCGACTCGCCGCGCTCCGGTCCAAGCATATTATTACGAGACTAGAAATCTGTCGCATCAACTAGATTACAGATTCGCGAAACACGTCGATCCCCGAACAAAGTGGATGGTTCTCGATGTTTGGTAACTCGTATAAATACGACGCATCGCCGGCTACCGGGGCAGTTAAGTTTTGACTACTGATAAGCGAACGTTATACTGTTTGAGAACTGTAATCTGTGACGAGTAAATATTTCGTCGTTCGAACTTGGCTTTTACTGACTGTAACATATAATATTAATTTTGTTATGGATAAACCAGGCCCCAGTAAGAAACGTAGTCGTAAGGTTGAAGATGAAAATCGACAGTTTCATGATATTTGGACCGAAAAATACTTTTTTATTTCATCGCATAACAAAATTGTCTGTTTAATATGCAAGAGTAGTGTTTCTATTCCGAAGGAATATAATGTGAAAAGGCACTATGAAACCCAGCATCCAACTTTTACCAAATTAACTGGCGAAAATCGAACGCAAAGAATTTCCACTTTACAACGGGAACTAATAGGCCAGTAATCTATGTTTACAAAACCAATTCAAGATGCTGAAACAGCCACTGAAGTTAGCTTTAAAATATCTCGAATAATAGCGAAAACTTGACGGCCTTTTAAAGATGGTGAGTTTGTTAAGCAATGTTTGGATATCGCCGCAAAAAAATTTTTCCGGAAAATGTAAAGAAGTTTGAAAAAATTCACTTAAATCGGATGACTGTTCAAAGAAGAATTACCGCATTAGCAGATAATATAGAAGAGCAATTAGCTACAAAATCGAGAAGTTTTGAGTATTTTTCTATAGCGCTCGACGAATCTACAGATATAAGTTCAACTGCTCAACTATTAACATTTTTACGAGGTGTAACGCAAAATTTTGAAGTGAGTGAAGAACTGATTGGTATGAGTTCTTTGACAAATCAAACTAGGGGAAGTGACATGCTCAAAGCTCTTCTAGAAAAATGTTCTATAATGGATTTGGATTTAACGAAAATATCTGGAATTACAACTGACGGAGCACCTTCAATGGTTGGAAGTACATCTGGGATAGTAACTCTGTTAAAAACATATTTACAAACTAAAAACATAAATACCAAGGAATTAATGCAGTTTCATTGTATTATACATCAAGAGGCCCTCTGTTCAAAATTATTGGGATTTGAAAATGTTATGAAAGTTGTAGTACCTACCGTAAACTTTATAAAATCACGAGGTCTCAATCACCGACAATTCAAACAATTTCTCGAGGATATTGAAAGCGAATATGGTGATCTCCTGTTTTACACTGAAGTAAGGTGGCTAAGTCGTGGGTTGACACTACAGCGATTTCTTAACTTGATTGAAGAAATCCAACTATTTCTGACGGAAAAGAAAAACGACGTCCCCGAACTCGACAACCCTGATTGGCTGTGTGACTTAGCGTTTCTTGTAGACATCACAAATCATTTGAATGTCTTAAATACGCGACTCCAAGGCAAAGATCAATTGATTTCGCAGCTATACTCTCATGTTTCGTCCTTTCAATGCAAATTGAGTCTTTTCAGGACACAAATCAATTCAGCCAATTACGGCCATTTTCCGAACTACAAAAAAATTATGGAGAAGTTCAATAAATCTGACGTCAATTTCGCTCATGTTGAAAAAATTGATATTTTGATACAAGCTTTTGAAAATCGTTTTGTAGACTTCAAAAAAGTTAAACCGCTATTGGACATTTTCAGCAATCCTTTCAACATTTTACCCGAAAATGCGCCGGAATTAATGCAGCTGGAATTAATAGACATGCAAAATGATGATAATTTAAGAAACAAATTTAATGAAGGTAATTTACTCAACTTCTACCGTTGCGTTGATAAAAAACGCTTATAAAGAGTTGCGAATAAATGCATTGAAATGCGCAAGCTTATTTGGATCGACGTATATTTGTGAACAAACGTTTTCAGTGATGAAACTTAACAAAACGAAAAACCGAAACCGTCTATCAAATGAAAATTTGTAAGCAATTATACGTGTGGCTACAAGTAATGTGGAGCCAAATATAAAAAAACTTGTTAGTTCAATGCAATGTCATGCATCAAAATAATAAAACATGAAATATTACATTGTAATGATTACATAATTATTACAACAAACATTTTTGAAGGTTATTTTATTTTTATCATTGTATTTCATACTATTTAAAAATAAAAAATTTTGTGTTAATAAATATTGTTTGTAGTGGCCCGTCCTTGGCTTATATTTTTCCCGAGTGGCCCCTGTTCCCTATAAGTCTGTGCATCTCTGCCTTAGACTATCTTTGAGAACAATGTTCTTCAACTAATTCTAATTGCAGGCGATGGTAAAACATTGACAATGGACGAGCTCGCGGCCCAAAGCTTCGTCTTCTTCTTGGCGGGCTTCGAAACCAGTTCAACCACCATGACCTTCGCCCTGTACGAGCTGGCGACCCATCAGGATCTTCAAGACAGGGTTAGAGAAGAAATTGAACAGGTGCTGGCAAATCATAACGGACAGATAACGTATGATTCACTCATTGAAATGAAGTACATGTCACAGGTCATTGATGGTAAGTAAAATGGAAATAGTTTCTTGTATTGGTGGGTTATCCCCAATTTGAAAAAGGAGTGATACACTTAATATCTTATTCTTTTTAGAAACTTTGAGGAAATATAGCCCAGTTCCTTTCTTGACCAGAATTTGTGGCGAGGACTACAGGATACCTGGCGAAGACGTGGTCATAGAGAAGGGTGTAAGGGTTATGATCCCTATCCACGCATTCCATTACGACGAAGAGTACTACGAGAATCCTAGCGTGTTTGATCCTGAAAGGTTTAGTGAAGAGAACAAAGCTTCCAGACACCCATACGCTCACCTACCGTTTGGGGAAGGTCCAAGAATTTGTATAGGTGTGTAAGTGTACGGGATCTTTCAAAAAATGAGGGCAAATTGAAATTTAGACATTATAAGAAAGTCATGTAGACGTGGTTAGTAGCTCTGACTGGCTTTCTCTCTTTGTTTAGGGGAAAGGTTTGGCCTGATGCAGACCAAAGTGGGACTGACGACTATCCTGAAGAACTTTAAGGTGACCTTGAACAAAAGAACCAAGGTGCCTTTGGAATATTCTATGACTGCTTTCATTCCAAGTGTCAAAGACGGCATTTGGTTGGATGTTAAGAAACTGTGATAATTCTTTAACAAAAACATGTAATTAACGTTAGAAATAATTTACCTTTTAATTTGCACCAGTCGTCAGAGGATATTTTTAGAATGGCTTTTATAATTGTTTACAAAGTCTTATAAGTACTATAACCATTATTAAATTTATTATAATATATTTTTTAATCCATCACTAGTTGTTGGAGTGATATGCATTCAAGCATATAATTATTTAATTTGTTATAACAAAATTTATACTAATAGTTTGAGCACTACTTACAATAATATTATAAGAAATTACATTAATAGATAAACTGATCAAAATAAAGTTATATGTATAAATTGACACTGTTGGACTAACAAAATTAGGTTAGGTTGCTCACTAAATGTGTTTTTCCCTTCCCTGTTTTCTAGATGATAATATTGTGAAATTTTAAAATTATTTTTATCTTAATTTTATTCATGTTTCTTTGTTGAATGTATTCAATGTCAGTTATAGATAATACTTTGTTAAAGACTTTTAATGTTTCCTGTCCTGAAGAAGTTTTCAAATAAAAATGAAACGTTTACTAAATTTTGAAGGACCATTTTAAAAATATTTTCCTATACCGACTAACGCAAATTGATAGGTAGATATAGAAATAGGATACGAATTAAAAAAGTTTGTTTATACTCACCAACTTGGAATCATACAAATGTAAGCTATGTGTATTTGCTGTGAGGTATTAATTATTTTTTGTACAATCAATTCTTTTTTATTTACAATGCCTGTTGTCAGTATGGTAGGTTATGTTTACTGGTTGTTAGTCTTAAAACTTCAGTAAGTAATTTACTTACCAACAGTAAGTAAAATCTATATAATACATGTTACTTCACAAAAATAAGGACATTGTGTGAAGTTATTTGTTTGTGGCATTTTTTTTTTTATTTTTTGTTTTTTGCCACCTGTGAAATAATTTAAAATATAAACTAAATAAGTTTCTTTTTTTTTAAAGAACAAACATTATTTAAATAATAAACACATAAAAAAGAAACAAACATTATTCAGACACATCAAAATTGTATAATTGCCAGAATCCGTTGGTCTGCTGGAATAGAAAGCGATTAAAATGTTTCGACCGATTTTGATTTCTGTAACCTCTACATTCAGTTTTTCTCGTTTAAGGCAACTATAACTTGTTCACCGAGCATCAGTCAGATAAATAAGGGTATTATTTTTTATATCTGTTATAATAGGCTATTGAATAGAGGATTTTGAAAGGAACTATGACGTTCAAGATATTATTTTATTACATGAATCGTTCAAATGGTCATTTGAGATGAAAAAAACGCGGAATGCTATTAAATTGGAGGGTGGAAATTGGAGATAGGGGTGAAAATACACCCCTTTCAGTTTTTTAATTGTAGCTTGAAAACGAAACAAAAGTTCGGTATACTTCATAGGACAAATTATTTAGAGAATTGAATTTCCCATCGAAATAGCATATTAAAAAAAATAATTTTATCCAAAAAATCGTTAATAAACTATTTTAAAGAAAACAAAAATAAGATTTTTTGATTTTTTTTACTTTTTTAATAAAATAATTTAGTAAAAACTTGAGAAATAAATACAATAAAGTGTATTGATGTATATACAGTGTGTCCACGGATGGAGTTGACAAGAGGAGAAACTCTTTTGTTTTTGACTTTATCGAAAAATGTCACTCTTTATAAAAAGTTTTGCCCGATTGTCATACAAACATCATATATTGCATAAAAAAGGTACTCTTGTTAGATTTTAATAGCATGAGCCGTTTTCTAGTAAAATCCATTTTTACAGGGTGTCCGGTAAGTACCTCCTAATCTCTCGGGAGTGTATAGGGGAGGTCAAAATAAAACTAGTCCTTCCTATAATTTTTTTTCCTAATATGACCTCTAACGGAGTTATGGGGGGTCAAAGGAGTACCTAGAAATTAACGTTTAGGGTTATAACTTTGAAACCACCCTGTATATTTTAATAAAATTTTCGTACGTTGTATTACACATGGAGCTCTACGATTTGATGCTAAAATCAACTTTTTGCTATTATCAGGTGTCCAGAAACGGACTGGCCCTATCACAATTTTTCTCAAAATTTTGACAGAAGTAATTTTATCAAACTGAAAATATTATTATTAGATACTCTGAAGGTTTTTCTTTAAAAATGGTACTCTTTATTTATTTCGAAAAAATGAACGGTTTGCGAGATAAATCGGTTTTGAAAAAAATTGGTAACAAAAACAACAATTAAAATTTATTTTTTTTACATATTATTTCATGCATTTAATTTCTTTAACTTTATCAAGTCCAGAAATCTTTGAACGGGTTGGCTATACTTTATGAGCAAGTAGTGACCAATTAAAAATAACATTTGAAAAATAACTTACTTACAAGACATGCAACAAAGAACATTCAACAATGAACAAAGGTACCTAAATGTTACTTCGGTAGATGTTCAAAATGAGCACCCCGTACTTCAATGCACTTTCTAATCCTACGAATGTTTTCCCGGTGCACTTGAAATAATATTCCGTGATTATTGCGGAGATGGTCACAGTTCTGTGTTAGCCTCAGCAGAAGTTCCTCTCTACTATTTACGGGTGTTGAATAAACGTTATTTTTTAAATGACCCCACAGAAAAAAGTCTAATGGGTTTAGGTCGGGCGACCTAGGTGGCCATAATACAGGTCCGCCTCGACCTATCCATCGATCACCAAAAACATTCGTCAGATGTTGACGTACTAAACGATCAAAGTGGGGTGGTGCACCGTCATGCATGTACCACATTTCAGTTCTTATTTGAAGGGGCACTTCTTCTAACAAAATATTTAGATTTTCCTCTAAAAATTGCAAATAAAGAGCACCATTAAGTCTTTGCTCCAGAATAAATGGACCAATCAAATGATTCCCGATAATGCCAGCCCACACATTCACCATAAACCTTTGTTGGTAGCGAGTTTGAACTAAAGCGTGAGGGTTTTCTTCATCCCAGACATGTAGATTATGCGAATTAATTATGCCGTCTCTTGTAAAACCTGCTTCATCGGTGAACAAAATAGATGTACCAAAATTATGATTCCGAATATGATGCTGTAAAAACCAATTGGCGTATTGAAGTCTTTTTGGATAATCATCTGGAGACATAGCATGTACTTTTTGGATGTGGTACGGGTAAAGCAATTGTTCTTTCAGAGTTTCATGTACAGCCCATTTTGTAACATTGTTTTGCGCCGCAAGCTTCCTTATGCTATTTGAAGGATTATTAGCAACGTCTTCCAATATTTGTTCCTCTACATGAGGGTCTCGTACTCTCCTCGGGGCTCCTGCTCCACCACGGCGTGGCAAAAAGCTTCCTAAATAAAGGATTCGGAAGAAATTAGTTTCACTAACGTTTTTCACTATTTTTTTTTACCTGTTTCTCTTAAACTACGATCAACTCTTTCAAAAGTTTTTGGACTCGGCAAATGTCGACCCGGAAACCTTTCCTCATAAAGTCTTCTTGCCTCCACGGAGTTGCATAATGCTTCCCCATAAATTAGGTGCATATCAGCATATTCTGCACAGGAATATTCTTCCATTTTTAAATGTTATTTCTAACGGCTTAAAACGAATACCACAATAAAATTGAATTTTTATTCTGTCACGCGCCTTTGACAAGTACTTTAAAATCAACAGGGTCTAACAACGAAAACAATAGAAAAGAACTCCATGGAGACAAGAGCAATAATAATTTGTAGATGTATTTTGGTCATAGATGTTGATTTTACAAGAAACGGCATTATTCATTCCCTTAATTCACCACCAGTAAATGTTTATGGTGAATCTGTAGGCTGGCACTAGCGGGAATGATTTTATTGTAAAAAAATAAATTTTAATTGTTGTTGTATTTGTTACCAATTTTTTTCAAAACCGATTTATCTCGCAAACCGTTCATTTTTTCGAAATAAATAAAGAGTACCATTTTTAAAGAAAAACCTTCAGAGTATCTAATAATAATATTTTCAGTTTGATAAAATTACTTCTGTCAAAATTTTGAGAAAAATTGTGATAGGGCCAGTCCGTTTCTGGACACCTGATAATAGCAAAAAGTTGATTTTAGCATCAAATCGTAGAGCTCCATGTGTAATACAACGTACGAAAATTTTATTAAAATATACAGGGTGGTTTCAAAGTTATAACCCTAAACGTTAATTTCTAGGTACCCCTTTGACCCCCCATAACTCCGTTAGGGGGCACATTAGGAAAAAAATTATAGGAAGGACTAGTTTTATTTTGACTTTCCCTATACACTCCCGAGAGATTAGGAGGTACTTACCGGACACCCTGTATAATTAAAATTTCAGTCCATAGCCTTGTTAAAAAACGCAAAAATTAAAAAAAAAATCCGTTGATTTTCTTATGATTACTACTCAAAAACTGCTGATGCTAAAATTTAAACTACAGATCTGAAAACTAGACACTTAAAGCTTCATTTTCCTTTTTTTTTATTCTCTCTACGACCATTTCCCTCCAAGTTACAGCTCTTTGAAGATCATCTAAAATTTTGAGATTTTTGTAATATCCCTTAATTTCTATGCCTAGTGTATATACGAAACGCAACAGTCAATTGTTTTTTATACAATTCTTTGAAATTCTAAGAAAATTTCCTAAAACTTTGGAGTTTACCATTTTTTGCTAAATAGAAAGGTAAAAATATTAGGGGGCAGAATATTATAACGGATGTTTATTTCAACGTGAAAGTTATATATGAAGAAATAAGCAAACTTAAACAGGAGCCCCTATTTTTTATTGCAGATTGGAAGTCTACGGCTAAAAGGATGTGTCTGAAAAAATGTTTTCGATTCATGATAGGTGGCGCATCAATCGACGAAATTCAATTTTTCTCCATTTCTCCTACTGAAAACCTATGTGTACGATTCTGTAATGTGTTTCCAATAAAAAATACCACGTTTTACGTAAATACTCGAAATCGTCCCCGAAAAATTTATTCATTTCGCAAATTTCGAATAACTGGGAAACTGTTACTTGCAGAAATGAAAATAAACTACTTTTAACGTAACTAGGGACAGCGAAGTGGACATGGTAGTTTTCTGTTCTATTCGGGGTGCTTGATTAGAAATGACTTGATTATTAGTTTTTTTTTTGTGTTTTTACAGTCACAAAAAACACGAAGAAAGAAATAACACAATAGTTATATGTATGTAAACATAATAAAACATTTTTATAAAAATTATTTTTAACAAAAGAAATGACATTTTTTAAAACAAAATACAAAAAATACATTCATTTGGCGGCAGATTTAATCAAGCACTCCGATGAGTTATAATAGGCGAGCGGTTCACCCCTAGAGAAAAGCCTTGAACCGACTAAATTTTTAAAACAAAAACCTACAGCATGAAATTTTTTTTTATTTTATAAAGTGTATTTTTCTGATAATTTACATATTTTTTTTATATTATTCGGCGTAGTCAGTCAATTGTTATAAACAAAAAAGTTGTAAAAAAAAATAACTCGCTGAATGGCTTTGAAGATAGTTCTTTATCGTAAAATGGACCTAATTAAACACTTTTTGTCCTTTGATAAAAATTCGAAAAATGCTTCGTTTCCGAGATATTTACAATTTAATGTGAAAAAAGTGACGAAATCGACAAACTTTCGGATTTTTTTTCGCAAATTCTCAAAAAAAATTCCGAAAGTTTGTCGATTTCGTCACTTTTTTCACATTCAATTGTAAATATCTCGGAAACGGAGCATTTTTCGAATTATTGTCAAAGAACAAAAAGTGTTTAATTTGGTCCATTTTATAAAGCCAATCAGCGAGTATTTTTTTTTACAACTTTTTTGTTTATAACAATTATTGACCGACTCTAAAAATGTTTTAGACAAATCCTACGCACTTTTAGCCATTGATTCCGAATCTGCAATAAAAAATAGGGGTTTTTGATTAAGATTTCAAAGTTGGCACTAATATATTTCCTCCGTGGGGTGATTCAATTTTGATTGTGTACATTTTTTCGTAGAGTGCTTATTTCTCGAGATATTTGAAAGTTTCAGGTTAGAAAAATCACCCAGTATGTATGACTCGTACATTACAAAATGCAACACTTTAGTAAGCATAATTTTTATTTAAAAAATTATATATGTAATTAGCTTTAGCTGTAATTTAGATGATAAGGATTGCATTTAAAGTAGCCTGCATTTCTTTTTTTTTATAGCTTCTTACGTATATTGGCTTTGTTCGATATCTGCTGTGACTGTCATATGCATTTCTACGTCGACTGCTTCGTCGTTTTCTTAATTCGGGTGTGCCTCCGTTTCTGTTTATGTGCATTGAACACCAGGATAATTGGTGAGTCGAAAGTTTTAGGCCAGCAGCTGACGTACATGAATTTCGAATGAAATTTGCGAAATAGGAAAGTAAAATACTTCTTTTTAAAAATATGTATATTATTATTTGATTCGATACTTTTTAAACTTACCTCCATTCTAAGTTACTTCGTCTAGAGGGCATCAAATTTGACAGAAAAAAGTGTATATTTTTTAAATAACTTTGAAATAATTTTTTAAACAATTTTTCCTATTTTCTTTATTGTAATATTTTGGTATTTTGTTTTGCGTTAATTAAATTTATACAGGGTGTCCGGGAAATTTTGGGAAATCTCTAGGGTGCAGAAAGAACATGAAAAAATAAAATGACGAGTTCCTATAAATTTTTTTAGTACAGGCCCTCCCTACGGAGATATGTGTCCTTAAGGACGCCGCTGGAAATCGGTTTTCCTTGAATTACTTTTAAAGAAAGTACTTAATATAATTTAATAAAAATTTTATGTGATGGACGCTAGTAGGACCTCTTAAAAGAGTGTCTTTGAAAGATATTTAGCTTTTTAGTTTTCTAAGATTTACAACTTAATGCCTAATTTTTTAACATCCTGTATGTTAAGGACTTTAAAATAATAAATCTGGGTAGCTTCAACCTTAGACTATAAAAAAGTGCTCTTGTTTATTGTCGATCAAATGAACCGTTTACGAGAAAGAGAATAACAAACGAATTGATGTTTTATTTTTAATAAAAAGGTCCTTGATTTCTACTTTTTTTCCACAACAAGGTGCGATACGAAAGTCAAACAACAGGACAGTTTTATTTTGAGATGTTTAATCTGAAAAAATACAAAAAAAAAAAAATAAGATTGAACCTACCCAGATTTATTATTTTAAAGTCTTTATTATGGTAAAGGGTGATAAAAATTTAGGCATTAAGTTGTAAAGTTTAACCCGCCCCTGGTAAACTAAAAAAGCTAAATACATATGTTCAAGGAAGCTATTTTAAGTCAGCTAAGTCAAGGACGATGTCCTGTACCCGGAATTCCTGTACGAAGATGTCATAAAATCACCTCACTTTTCAATATTTCTGCCGTCGCGCCCAAACCTTCTCCGAGCAGCATAATCTGTTCCATGGCCGTCATCACCTCAGACTGATGCCTCCACCATAGACTGCAAGATGACGAGAAAGAACATTTTACCGATATTTGTTAAAGGTCGCTCGACCCAGGATGCACTAATGTCATTTTGTAGCAATATTATCGAGTCAATCAATGAAAACCAAAAAACCATCGGCATATTTTATGATCTATCGAGAGCCTTTGATGTCATTAATCATACTCACTTACTCAATAAACTTGAGAAATATGGTATTCGTGGCCTACCGCTATTGTGGATATCATCGTATCTACGCGATAGAAGGCAAATTGTAAGGATTAAAGATGGGAGTGATGTTTATTTATCAAAAAAGTTTTCTGTGGCCACCGGGGTGCCACAAGGGAGTGTATTAGACCCAACTCTATTTATTTTATTTATAAACGACCTTCCCCTAAGACTTGGTGTCACTTGTTCTAGCTCGTTATTTGCAGACGACACATCTTGTTTAATTAGCTCAAACGGAGAGCGGGATTTATGTAAATTATCGGAGGAATGCGTTGCTCAAATGGAGCAATGGTGTTGTCAAAATGGACTAGTGCTGAACTTGACAAAAACAAGTTTTATAAAATTTTCATCTATTGGTACACGGGACGACTATAGCTTATTAATTAAGTCTTCAACGGGAAGTTTACTGCAAAATGATGTTGTTAAGTTTTTGGGAGTGCACCTTGATAATCACCTTTCATGGGATTTTCATATAAATGGAATTCTGAAAAAATTAGCTACAAAAAATTATGTTGTTTGGAGTATAAAAAGAAGCCTCAGTTTAGAAATTTTGAAACTGTACTATTACGGTTGCATTGAACCTGTGCTAAATTATGGAGTTATCTGTTGGGGGTGCAGTAGTAGTTTATATAAAGTTTTTATAATGCAAAAAAGAATAATCAGAAATATTTTCAATTTAAAACGTAATAGTTCCTGTAGATCTTATTTTAAACAAAATGGAATTTTAACAGTTTATTCCTTGTATATCTTAAATTGCGTAATTTATATAAAAACAAATTTAGAAAAATTCCCGAAGAGAGGTGATCTGAATCCATACGAATTAAGAAATTCAAACATACTACACATACCGTACTGTAGAACTACCCAAGTCTCCAAATCGTCTGCAAAAATGTCACTCAAATTATATAATCATCTGCCTCATGATATCCAAGATATTTCAAATATTATACCTTTTAAATTCGAAGTAAAAAAATTATTAAAGTATTATTCTTTTTACAATGTAGAGGAATACCTCACTAGCGATCTCTTGGACTGGCGTTAGGGACCATTTTAAATTTTAAATTTGTTTTACATGTATTGTCGGTTTTTAAAGCTATTTCTTATGTATACCTATCTATATACTATTATTTGTAGTTGTTGTAGTTTATTAGTTTATTAGTTGTATTTAATTGCTTGTTTTATATGTTTGTCTGTATTTACATTTACGCTTGACAATTTCTCATATTTACAGTAGGTAAATCTATAGAAAATAAAGATTATTATTATTATTATTATTATTATTATTATTATTATTATCATT
>NW_019416721.1:202480-220158 GCF_000390285.2 Anoplophora glabripennis | reverse complement strand
TGCAGGTACTGATTTTTTATTATTATTATTATATTTCCAATTTTCCTGTCTTCGTCCCCAAAAACTGCTCCATGTGGTTCAAACCGTCCCGACCCAGCAACCCTAATATTTTCTTCCAATGGGATGCTACTATTATTAACTGCAAGCACAATAAAGGACAAATAATTATCCTTTCATTCAAAAAACAATGAAATGTAAAGCAACCAAAACTTTAACATTATTTCTCTTTTCAACTTCATTCCAAATATCATAAAATTATCTGATAATCATGTATTAGTTGAAATTATCTATGTTTGGTATTCTTTAAAAACCATAACTTTAAAAATTAGAGAAGAATTCTGAGAAAACCAACACAAATCATTTTATTAATTGTTTTATTTCAGTTGCAAAATATCAAATCATAGAAATTCTGATTCTTGGTGAATGTTCCATGGATATAGTAGTTATTTATTATGTAAGTGTTTTAAGTAGCATTTTATCTACGCAAGAATGTTTAAACGCGAGAACGTAGTTCTAGCCTTTAATATTCTTAATTGGATAAAAGGCAATTAAAACACGAATGCAATACAACTTTTTATACATAATCACATCACAATCATATTTGTGGAGTCAGAATTATTGGAATTTAATAAAAAAATATTCGTACCAGTTGATGTTCCTTACTAGTAGTCAATGAAACGTGGTAGGTTTCGTTATACCTACTAGTTGCTATGACAGGTTGTTTATTATCAGTTATTTAATAAACAGATTTATCTGAATTTGGTAAAAATGCAAGAAAGTAATTGTGTTCCTGTGGCTGTTTTTGAAGAAACCCAAGAAGCAATTTTCCATTTATTGACAGCGAAATCCAGGAAACATTACGAAAAAGTGTTCGCCGAATTTAACGAATGCAGAAAAAAACGAAGAGTAATGACAATAAATGAAGAAGTCATGCTATCGTACTTTTTAAGACATATTTCAAATGAATGTCATATAACAATCTTCTATATAACAGTATTCCTAAGTAGACAAATGTAATTTCAAGGTTAACTGCAATGTTTAAAACGTAAGTCAAATGAAGGTCATCTTCTCATGTAAAATTCCTCCTCTCCCACATACCATACAAATCTAATTTTAAGATTAACTGCAATGCAAAGGTCAAATGAAAGTCACCAACCTACGCCCATCTCCTTCGGCTTTCAGCCTCAAGGTCATCTCAAGTACGAAAGTGGAGGGGGGAGACTGCCTACCGGCTAAAATACCCTACTCTAGGTAATTCAAAAGGTCCTATTAAAGTGTCATTAACGATACCTTCCCACATGTTTACTGAAAACTGTTGCTAAAAGGCATTGCGACGTATTTCGTGTGGATTTTCGATAGTCCAGTGGTGAGTGTTGTGGACGTTTCGTACACCATTTCGACTAATACATGCTTCATCTGTAACAAGTATTTGCGCTGTAAATTGAGAAGTTCTAGCATGTTCCTGAAGCAAGTATTCGCAAAACCTCGACGTAGTGGAAACCTCAGGAGTAAGCTCTTGAACACTTAAATAAAAATGGGTACAACTGAGCTCTTAATGTCCGCCATACAACACGATGCGAAATATTTACTTGCTGTGTGATATTTCTCAAGGATATCTAAAATCATCTCCTCGATATTTAAGATTCTTATTGGTCGCCCTACTCTTTACACTATAGCAATAAATGTTCGCGGTGTGGGGGTACGTCGTTCAGAATATATTACACGATATACTTGACAAGCTCTATGGTCATTTTCGTGAGCATATCATAATATTCGCGATTGCTAAGTAAATGCGCCATTTTCAAAAGAAAACTGAGAAATGCGGCTACTAATATCCTCGAAAAACAGCACAGCAATCACTAAAACAATGTATTACAAACTGACGTTCGAATACAGTCCGACCTCATAAGAAACCTACAAACACGTAAAATTTTTTGTAAGTAGTCGCCGCGATAAAATACATGTATTTCAGCAGTTCCAAAACAGTTTCAAACACATTTTTGATTAGCTTTTTTGTCTATGACCTTAAACTTCCGATACAAGTTTGTGGCATCAGTTAACTGTTTCTGCTCCTTGTTCACCCCTTTAAATTTTTGACATAATCAGATTAACAATACCCTGCCCTTTACTTCGGCAGTTAAAACTTATGGTTAGATGTAAAACTCTTTGCCTTCTTTCATTCGCGTTTATGTTATGCAGTCTCAAGGGGCCATTCGGGCTATTCTAATAAAAAATTTTATACATTTGTTTAAAAATTGTTTTTATACTGTGCAGGAATTTTACACACTCAGTTTAGTCATAGCAGCTAAAAATTGTTTAATTGTATGCTTATAAGAATTTTAATTTGTATCCTTGTACGTTTTTTATTTTACTTATGTTTTACTCACAAACGTGTGTTTTTTTGCCTCAAAAAGAGGAACTTACACCTTATTTTCTAAAAATTGAAATTTCGTCGCAGTAAATGACGTCACGTATTAGCGCGGTGGCAAACACACATTTTAAAGCATTTATTTTTGTGCTGCAAACGTTAATTAAAAATTAAATAATACCTACGTTCTTCTTTTTCAGAATATTGACCAACTCCTTGAGCAGGCAGCATGACTTTATTAACAAGTTCCTTTTTGGTTGACTGTGTGGGTTTCGTCGTCGCAATAATAACGGTGGTGTATGCTTACTTCGTATGGGCACTTCAGTATTGGAAGAGAAGGAATATACCCTACGTAGAGCCCGTCATCCCTTGGGGAAACCTGGAGAATCCCAGCAAGAGGACGATGTTTATCGGAGACAGGTTTCGAGAGATTTACAGGCAGGCGCGTGCCAGAGATGCAGGTACTGATTTTTTTAACGTTGGCACTTGGAGATTTACTTGTTTAGTTGCCATTTTGATGGTAGTAATAACATAAACGCTAAAGTGTGCCTTCTACAAGGTGTTAACGAAATAAGTACTCAAAATTGGAGAGTATGTAAAACATGTCGAAATATGATGAAAACCTTAGTAGAGTTTTTGTCAGTGGCGGCCCCTAAGGGAGATACAGGACAATTTTTCTTGTATCAGACCTGTTATCAAATTGGCCATGACCAGAAACATTCCAAAAAATAACTTTGCCAAGTTAGTTGTCAAATTATTGTTGTGTCGCTAACAGTTTTTGTCGAAAATTGAAATAAAAACATGCCATGCCTCGTTTAAATTATACTAATGGGGATTATTTTAATTGGTTATTTATGGACAATGACGAAGTAATTTCAAGAACATGTAGAGAATTTGCTGCTCGATATCCAGAAGACGAAGAAAATTGCAGATATTCTAAAATCAGTAACGGCATCCCTAACAATGCTTATATGGCTTGAAAGGAAATTTCAATTTGCATACGACTGAGTAAAAAAATATTCCATTTAAAGAGGTATATCGGGGTCCGAGGGAAGTGAGGAGCGCAGGGGGGGGGGGGTCCTATGCTTTTCTTATGGGACTAAAACCCGTTGCCAATTTGAAAAAATTAAATTCATTTGAAATTATTTACGATAAACATTATCTAACGAGCGTTCAAATAAAAACGTGGTCGAAGTTGGCTCTGACACATTGGACGTAGGGAGTAGCTTATAGCGACCAACTTAACCTCATTTCTCAACGAGCTGTATAGCAGCTGTCAGTTTCAATAACGTTAATGACTATAAAACTTTATTTTAAAGAATAATCGTGATAACAATAACAAACAATTAAAGGAGCTACGGAAAGTGTCCCCCTCCTTGTTATAACAATAAATTAAAGCACCTGCTGAAAGTGTCCCCCTCCTTGTTCCAAGCATTTTTCACACCTGTTCCTCAAAGAATTAAAGACATTTTCTAAGATGCTCGGGGTATTGCTAATTTCACGAATCTTGTCTATAAGTCGAGCCTGCAGATGGTTTAAATCAGGAATAGGCAGTTCAAAAATAGTGTTTTTAAGGTAAGGCCACAAAAAGAAATCACACGGCGTAATATCACATGACCTCGGTGGAAATTCATGTTCAACATTGAGACTTATTAGTCGATTTTGGAAAACTTCCCTCAACATATTCATCGTCTCGCCTGCCGTATGTGCCCTTGCGCCATCTTGTTGAAAGTAAAAGTTTGTAATTTCGTTTTCTTCCAGCTGGTTAACAAAAGGAGCGATAATTTCTTCTCTATACCTTTGCGCAGTAAGAGTACCATTAAAAAAAATAGGTCCATAAATCCTCCTTCGATTGAGAGCACACCAAACTCCAATTTTTTGAGCGTGTAGAGGGCCCTCCACAAAAAAGTTATCTGGTTTTTCAGAAGACCGCATTCTCATATTCTGCGAGTTTACGTAACCACTTAAATGAAACCAGGCTTCATCAGAAACAAAGGTGATATTATGAAGTTCACCGTAGTTGTTTAAAAACCATTCACAAAATACAGCCCGTCGCGGAAAATCAACTTCATGAAGTTCTTGCTGACAAGTTAAACGATAGGAGAACAAACGCAAATCTATTTTTAACACTGTGTGGCAGGTACCGACTGATACTCCCACCATTTGTGATAAAACGCGTACAGAAGTTCTTGGCGCATTTTCCATTATTTGTTGGACATTTTCTTTTAATTCTTCAGTCCGCTTTTTAGGTCGGCCGCTTCCTTCTTTTCTTGTTACACTGCCCGTTTCACGAAAAACATTAACACAACGCTGAACTGCACTTTGAAAAATTTTGTACTCAACAATGCCGGGAAATTGATTTTGAAATTCTATGAAACATTCCTCAATAGAATACTTCCATATTCCATCAATCTTGCGTCCATTTCTAAAGTAGGACTCTATGATAAACACTTTTTGTTCTTGAGAAAACACCATTTTAAACGCTTTTTAATGATAGCGGCGATATAGCGCTTTGACAGATGACGTTTAAGTTCATTTGCTATACGCTACGCCCTACGTCCAAATTTTCAGAACCAACTTGACCACTTTTTTATTTGAACGCTCGTTATATAGCAAAGAAATCTACTCATATGCATATAGCATACATATTGACTAATTAGCAACATAAAAATATCATATTTAAGTAGTTTTAAATTATATTTAATGAACGCATAAAGACTATGTAGATGTGGCAACAGCGCTAATAATTGACTAGCAGTTGTACACACTGCGAACCTACAAACCTCGGACATCGGAGATATTGCGCATCAAATTCGGGTAAAGATGCGTACGCGTTCAAAAATGTATTGTGTGTAAACTATGTACAATAAAATTATTATATAGGTGATTCATTAATAATGAGACAGAGCTTAAGGGCATGTTGCTGACCTCAAAATAAAGCGATTAAGCTTGCTTTATCCGAATGTTGCTCCTTTTCGATCTACAAAGTGTTAAAGCTGAAAAAATATTTTCGATTTTTTTAAATATCTTGAGCACTGGGTAATACGCTATATAAATTTCAAGTACATCTGTGCACTTGAGTAAACCCGATATACCTCCTTAAGTTAACAAACTTATAACTGTTTGAAGTTATTAAAATGTAACAGCAAAAATGAAGCACCCAGTATTAAATGTTTTGATTTGTTGGTATACCGTGATTTAGTGTTACCTATGCCCTTTACAGGTACCAAAAATGCACTTGATAAGACGTTTCTGAAAAGAGTTACTATCATCTCCATCTCCTTGCATCTGTCAAATTTTTTCTTTAAAAATTAATAATTCAAAATCTA
Source organism: Anoplophora glabripennis (assembly GCF_000390285.2). Classification (NCBI taxonomy): domain Eukaryota; kingdom Metazoa; phylum Arthropoda; class Insecta; order Coleoptera; family Cerambycidae; genus Anoplophora; species Anoplophora glabripennis. Next base: position 214,461 of record NW_019416721.1, on the reverse strand, counting down.
TAACTTCTGGATATAGAGAATATTGAATAAATAGAAGAATCCGAAAATGCAATAATATATAGCGTGTCCCATTTAAAATAAGAAAGTTAATGTCGACTTTCGGTATAACCGGAAGTTCCGTAAAGTTCCAAATTTTTCATCTGTGTTGGCCCTACTACCTTTGCTATGTTGCCACATTTTCAGATTTATTGGACCTTCCGAGATATCGGGTGTCAACGGACATTTTGAATCAACATTTTCAACTTTTTGATACTTCTGACGTCAAATTTGGAAAAGTTTATATTTTAAATATTTTTAAGTAAAATCTGGAGCAATTTCACAAAAATATGGGGCATTATATGCTAACTCACTGAGGTCATGACACGACCATTTTTAATTTCCAAATTTTTTGGTACTATTTAGTATTCATTTACGATTTTTTTTTAATTTTTATATCCACCCCTCAAGAAGTTATGAGCATTTGAATATTTTGGAAAAAAAAATTAAAATTCCTGTAACTAAAACTAAAGACATTATAAACTTTTTTGTTTCATTTGGAGATGTAGTTTTATTAATAATATATAAAAAATAATACATTCTTAGTGTTTTGAGTTTTGAAAGACGAATTTTTGAGAATATTTTTTTAAGGAAAATAAACGCCACTCTTTCATAAAACACTTTTTTGTTTAAAAGTCCAAAACAAATCTCAATAAACTAAAAATTTATTATTTATATTTTTTTTATAAAACTACATCCCAAAATGAACAAAATGAAAAAAAAAAGAAGTAATCACATTCCAATAAATTTTGTACTGGGATAAAGTCAAACGAATAATGTAAAATAGAAAACAATATGTAAAAACTCCAACATTTCCCTATAATTGAGTTTTCCTCAAACTTCTCCAAAATATCTTCCTGTCTAACAGCGTGAACTACATTTCGACCATTTCGATTACGGAGACGAAAACTAGGTACTCGTCTTTTCGAATATATCGAAATTATATCATGTCATTGAACGTTAACTTTGCAGAAAATATTACCTGGACAAAAAAATATGGCCGTATAGAAAATTAAATTTTAAATTGATTTTCCTGTTCTTTAAACTCGGTTTTCTAAAATAACTAAAAACATATAGCACCGATTGAAAAATTTATAATAAGAAAGTAGGTTTTAAAAAGATCTATCGATTGATTTTTTGTAAGTATCGATTGCTTTGTTACTTTTCGAGATATATCGAAAAAACCGTTAAAAATCTTCTCTTTTCTCTTCTTCTATAACTCGTTTACATTTACGTTCCCATATTTGCTATTTACTGCAAACATAGCCCGCGGCAAGCCAAAAAAGTACATTTTTGAAAAATTTTAAAATATTAATTATTTTTCGAGATACATATATCGATTTTTTTGAAAAAAAGGCGCTCTCGAAAATTGGCTAGATCTTCTCAGCGGATAGTCCTACAGTGACGATTTTCAGTTTATTTTCCTCGTAAAGAGTTATATTATCATGCTGTTAAAAAATGTTTACGATTTTATTAATTTCAAGGATCAAAAAATGACTCAAAAAGTTGCACTTTTTTTGGGTATGTTTTTTTCAAATAACTATTTCAATTTTTATTTTATGAAAATGACTTTTAAAGAAAGAAACTGCTGACATGTTTTCACGAATTTAAAAAAAAATGTTTTCTACGACCTTCTGGAGCCGAGATAATTTTTTTATTTAAAAAAAAAATGAGGGCGCAATTAAAATTTTACAGCGATGCGCTTTATTAAAATTTTTCAATCGGTGCTATATTTTTTTAGTTATTTTAGAAAAACCGTTTTTTGCAACTTTGCGATTTTTTTTTGACCATGTTCGCCATTTTGGATCGAGTTTAAAGAACAGGAAACTCAATTTAAAATTTAATTTTCTATACGGTTATATTTTTTTTGTCCAGGTAATAATTTCTGTAAGCATTTCTCTATAATGCTTGGACTAATTGTCTTTTCTCTCAAAAACGGATGCTCCTAGCGATGTCGACTAAGAATACCTTTTATTCGTAGGAAAGTATGAAGAACCAATGTTCAATATCAGAAACCACACATTGTGAGACCAAAAATGTTGAGACCAATTTGCTTGCGCCACCTATTCTTTGCGGTTGAAGGAAACTATACCATTGTTGATATTTCAAATTGTTTATAGTATAATATTTCGTTTTTTTTTTCTTTAGGTTGGAAGTACTGTGGCATGTTCGGCATGACCAGGCCCATGTTCGTCGTCTTGAACTTGGACTTGGTCAAACAGGTCATGACGAAGGACTTCCACAACTTCGTGGACAGAGGCTTTTACACGAACGAGAAAGATGACCCACTAAGTAAGTTCCAAATGCTCCAGAGGTAGAGTCATAAAGAACTCAAACCACAATATTTACTACATCTTAATCTAGTAAAGTAATTTTGTGTAGTCTCTGCACAGAAATTGTAATGTGGCGTTTATTTCGCATAGTGTTCCGATGTGTTCCACCTTGTCTCAGTGCCCATCTGAGTAAACTGATCTTTTCTCGTTCCACAGGCTGTCACCTCTTCGCTATCGGTGGTACCAAATGGAGGAATTTGAGGACTAAGTTTACCCCAACGTTTACGTCCGGCAAAATGAAGGCCATGTTTGGTTCGGTGCTCAAATGTGGGACAGTTATGGAGAAGTACCTTGAAGAACAAGTCGGCAACAAGGAAGGCGTCGATTTCAAAACAGTGTTAGGTAAGACATCGTCCGCTCAATTTTTCGTAAATGAATGTTTTAAAACTTAAATTAATTTTATTTAGAGGGAAAAAAAAAGAAAATTGTTACCTGGACTTTTATAAGTGGAAATGCTAAAGGGGTTTATAAGAAACGAAAAAAAATAAATGCGTGAGTAGGGGCGGCGGAGAGTTGATTTGGGGGGTTGAAAAGTTATGAAAAATTGTATCAGTGGGATTTCTGGCGAAAGTTGACGTTAAACAAAAAAGTATCCAATACAAAAGTTGTAGATCATAAAAAAATCTATAACTTTTGTAGAAGTCACTTTTTAACATAACCTCAAAATTTACGAGAAAAATGCGAAAAACAGTTTTTTTCTGATTTTCCGTTTTTTATTTCTCATTTCCGCAAAAATAATTTAATTTTGACGAAACTTGGTGAAAGTATACCTTTCTCTGCCTTAAATAACCTCAAATTTTTGTAGATAAGAAAATTAAGAAGTTTCCGAGATATTCATTTTTTCCGGTCTGAAAAACTTTTTCGTCAAAGAAAAATTCTACTTGGAAAAATCATCGTACAGTTTTGGCGGTGATCGTTTTTTTGACATATACTTTTTGATGAAATAAAAGAATCACAGTTCAAAAACATGCTCAAAAATGCAAAAAAATAAAAAATGCAGCAATGAATTTTTCAGTAATTGTTGATAATTTGTTTAAAATTAAAAAAAAATCAACAACTGATTACGCCATTTAATTGTACTAGGCCAGTAATTATAGCCTTTTTTCGGGAAAAAAATACTATTAGAAGTTTCTCTGTGGAATATTATTCCGAAACGTGTTATAAACAAAATATCAAAAAAATCTACTCGAGACTAGTTGGGAAACTTTGTTAAAACAATGGTCAAAATTATGGAAAAGTGGTTTTTTGACTCGCGTAAAAAAACTGTTATTCATAGAGAAAAAAGGTTTATACAAAAAAGGTAGATATTAAATAAATCTGTAAAATAAAACAAGTCCGATTAAATTCCGATAATTTGTTTATGCGCAAGAGCTCAAAAATGGTCGAAAATGTCCGCTTTCTTCAACTGCTAATAATTCATGCAATTTTCATCGCAGACACTTGTAATTCAGGATGTTTGAGGCTTTTTGCACCCTTAATAAGTGGTAAAAATTTCAGCCCAAAAGCTTCATTAGCTTGGCGTTGGCGGAATTTATTATTATCTAAGAAGATGCTATTTTCAATTCATTTTTCCCAAGCTCACAGGCGTTGTAGGGTTTCAATCATTAGTTGTTTTTATACCTAAATAGTTATATTGACATATGCATTTACTGATAATTTAATTTTTCAAATTTAATTTGTTTAAAAATGACTTTGAAAAAATGTTAATATTTATTAAATTGTTAAACGCGCATGCTCCGCCTCGCTCTCCCCACTCGTTCGCTAGATCAAGTAATAGAACGTATCGGCTCTTAATATTAATAATTAAGGTCACTGCGATTAAATAAAAAAACAATTATATCAGCTTCTAATCAACTTACAACAACGATTTTTTTTTAATTCGAAGAAAATTAAAGTATAGAGGTTACTATTTTATTTTTTAATAATTACCTATCTTAACAATTTAAGTAAAAAGCCTCAAAAATCCTGAATTACAAGTGTCTACGATGAAAATTGCACTAATTATTAGCAATTGAAGAAAAACGGCCATTTTCGACCATTTTTGAGCGCTTGCGCATAAACAAATTATCCGAATTTAATGAGACTTGTCTCATTTTAAAGGTTTATTTAATACCTACCTTTTTTGTATAAACCTCTTTTCGCTATGAATAATAGTTTTTTTACGCGAGTTAAAAAACCACTTTTCCATAACTTTGCCCATTGTTTAAATAAAGTTTCCCAACTAGTCTCGAGTTGATTTTTTGATATTTTATTTATAACACATTTCCGAACAATACTCCGCAGAAAAACTTCTAATAGTATTTTTTTCCCGGAACAGACTGATTCCATGTCTATAATGACTGGACTATAAGGAAAAAATACAAAAAAAACTATCTCATTGTTTGACCCAAAACTTTATTTTTGTACAGTATTGCTATAAACATAAGTCGAATAGTGAATAAATAAAATAAATAATAATTCTTTTCCGTAGGATTGATACAGTTACAGATGATACGGATAAAGAGGAAAGAAAATTTAAAATATGTGTTTGACGAAGCTTCTACAAAAATTTCTACAGACATAACTTCTCAGTCGAAGAAACTTAAATTAGAACAAAATTTTTTTTATTAGAAAAAAAAATGATTTTATTATAAAACGTATTTCAATTTATGTCAATAAAAAATTTGCCTTATATTTTAAAATAAGGCTGTCAATGAAAGAGACTTAATTTCTAATTTATTTTAAATACCAATTTGTACATCGTTTTTTGTATTCGAGAAATAATATATTCAACATAAATGGTAACCTTGAAATGAACAATCATATTTAAGAATTTGTTTAAGAATTTATTTAAGAATCTTTATTTTGCATATAAATCTCAATTGAAAAATTTTTTGAATCGACATCTTAAAATTCGAATAGATTTTTTTTTTATTTACGTATAACAGTACTCAAATTAAACATGTGACAAATAGAAAGAACAACGAAAACATTAACAACCATTTAACATAAATGAGAGTACCAGGCTCACCTAGAGCTCCTGTGGGGAAAGAGCATGGCAGAGAAACCCACGATCGTTGCTCTTATCACCCAAATATAAATACAAAACAACCGCTAACCAAAAGGCATAAATTAGGATCATTTGCTAATGATAATCAACGCCCGACTCATTTAATGTGTCACTAAATGTCACCTCACTCCGATTCCCCATACACACTTCCAAGTAAAACCGAAGAAATTTGATGTTAGTTAGCCGGCAGAGCCGGATGATACTGGAGTCCAGTCGGGAGGCAATCCAGCTATGGGTTGAGATTTCGGAAGATCTGTTTAGCAATTCTTTTTAAACAACAACAACAATAATAACAACAATAACAATAACCATAATAACAATAATAATAAGTAAGGTACTGGAGTCCCCTACGGAAGGCAATCCAGAGCAATTCCTTTTTTTTTTTGTATTCAATTATGCTTTTTACAGATTCATTCCTTACGGGCGAAAATGTTAGTAAATTCAACAAGGCTCTCATATGCGTATGACATAAAGTGAGCACAAGAAACGGTTTATTATTTGTTTTTCGAACAATGTAATCATGGCAAAACGAGTTAGATGTGATACAAAGGAGTCGTTATTGCAATATCTGGGCAGTCACGACAATATACGTACATATTTTAACATGTAATAAATAATGAGTAATCGCTAATAATAATTGTACGCCCCTGAGCGTAAGACAATGAAGGCTAAACAAATAAAGAATTATTATCATGAAATATCTATGTTTTTCGAACAACGTAATCATGACAAAAACAAGTTAGATGTGAAACAAAGAAGTCGTTATTGCAATATCTGGGCAGTCCCGACAATATATANTTGTTTTTCGAACAACGTAATCATGACAAAAACCAGTTAGATGTGAAACAAAGGAGTCGTTATTGCAATATCTGGGCAGTCACGACAGTATATATATATATACATATTTTAACATGTAATAAATAATGAGCAATCAATAATAATGATTGTAACAATTTTATCTTAGAAAAATATATGCCCTCGAGCATAAAGCAATAGAGACTAAACATACAAAGAATTATTATCATTAAACATTTATAACCATCACAATCATAAAATTACATAGAGCGATTAACAACAAAGTACTTAGAGAATAATTACCTGCTAACTAATACCGGTTAAACACTTTAAAATCTTTCACCACTTACATATTTTCACCGTGCACCGATTGTTTTACTTTTCACTCTGCGCTATTCTCACTTCCACACTCTAGACTTCTTTTCCGAAATCCCTACCTAAGCGCTACTTTTTGTGCTTCCTTCTACCGACCGTTAATATTACTTTTTCCTTATTATACAACACTCATGTAACAGGTGACGTTGAAGTTAATAAGATAAGTATGGTTTTGCACAATGTAAAGGTCCGAAATAAATTCATGAAAAACGATCTTTTTACGAATTTTTCTTCGGTCTATATTGTATTGCAGCAACAATAATACATATAAAAATTTCGGACCGCTTTTATTTTGAAGAGAATCTCAAAACGAAACTTTTTTCCTTTGACTATTACCTCTAATATCAATATTCTCCGAGTTATACATGAAAGAAGGGAGAAAAATGTGCCTTTTCGATTTTTTTTACATTTTCTTACGCTAACATTTATGCACAACTTTTTCAGCGGGCGCATGTCTCAATTATTATTCTACATAATATTAGAACTATGCCCAACAAAAATTAACATTACTATATAAAACATCCCGAAACAGATAGGTACCGACTGAACGGACATGAATCTGTACGAAATTTTTGTATTTCTTTTGTTTGCTGGGTAATCGTAGCGCAAAAAAGTTTTGTCTAAAGATTTTAAAACTAGAGACTTAAAGCTTCAAAACGCTTGTCTGTTTATACGACCATTTTTCATGGAGATATAGCATTTGGAAGATCACTATAAAATTCATGAACATCTTTTATTTAATTTTTTCCAGTACTATACCAAGTATTCCTTTTTGGTTTAGGAAACTACACAACCGACGTCATCGGTTCCTGCGCCTTTGGCTTGAACTGCAACAGTTTCAAGGATCCAGATTCTTCTTTCAGACAGTACGCAGCCAAGGTTCTAGAGAGATCCAGGTTTGGTAACTTAAAACAAGCATTCTGTTTCAACTTTCCGCACATATCTGCACTATTAGGCCTCCGTATGCTCCCGAAAGACGTGAGCGATTTCTTCTTGAAGGTCATATACGATACGGTCGGTTACAGGGAGAAGAACAGCGACACCAGAGATGATTTTCTGCAACTACTCATCAACATTAAGAATAATAAAGATGCTCAAGCCAGTGGATATCAAGGTAAGTGCGTTTGATTGAGGATGGGACACGACACAACTGAATGGATTAAAATGGAGCAATTGAGCCAGACAAGCCTTGTTTCTATAAAACTGAGAAGTAACATGAATTTTGTTAGTACACTACTGTATTATGTTGTAGGCGATGGTAAGACACTGACGATGGACGAAGTAGCAGCCCAAAGCTTCGTCTTCTTTATAGCTGGTTATGAAACCAGCTCCATCACTATGACCTTTGCCTTGTTCGAGTTAGCCACCCATCAGAACATTCAAGAAAAGGTCAGGGAGGAGATAGAACGAGTGTTAGCGAAGTACAGTGGAGAGATAACGTACGATTCGCTGGGCGAATTGAAATATTTGAAGCAAGTTATTGATGGTAAGAGTAAAATGAGGGCATTTTATTATGATATTTGTAATCGGAGCAAAGGCTTGTTTACGCTACGAGAGCTCGAGATAGACTGTGATGTGTGATGTGACTGTGTAATGTTTTTAGGACGTAGAATAATTTAGGCGAAGGTCGGAATTATGTTTCTGCGCATATGAAGGTCAAAGCTCATAACTCATAAGATTTTGAAACACCTCTACCATAAATAACTATTTTTTAACTTCAACTATCGTACACAGCAGCCGGTGCAATGGTGCCTTTGGGCACTCATTTTCATCCGATGCCTGATTTTTTCTTCTTCAACTTTAAACAATGAACATTCAATTATTTTCCAACGACTACTTGATCTTTCCACCGCTAATGTGATTTTTAGGTGGTATTTCTTTTGTAACTCTTTAGGACTATATTGCTTTAAACTTTTAACCGGGAAGAAATACAGAAAAATTTCTCTAATAAAAGTTTATTAGAAAGAAAAGAGCTTTTTAACAGGAAAATAATTTGGGTATGTTTGTGGAAAAAATATAATTGATGACGTCATTAGTCGTTTCTGTCAAATCCCAAAGATAATATTTTCGCTTATAATCTCCCTAGTGCTTGAATTATTTCCGGAAATTTTTCCGAAGGAACGCATTTTCTAGAAAAATGCGTGATTGAGGAATAATTTCCGGACATTAATTCAAGGACGTGACAGGTAGACATTGTTTTTAAATTAAAAAATGGCTCGTTTTGGAAATGAAAATTCCGAAAACATAAAAGCAGAAGTGGCAAATTTAACTCCCCAAAATACGAAGCAGTCGAAATTAAACGTATGGAGGCAGTTTCTAGATTTTGTGCGGAAAGATCCTACAATTTTTAAGATCCAACAATATCGATGACTGCATTGGCATCAATTTTTGAAGATTATGCGTTTAACATGAAAGAGAAAAATTCTGATGATTATTTTTGAATACAAATATTTACCTTTGCAACACAATTCACTTAATATTACTAAAATGGAAGGAAAGTAAGTTTTTGTAGAAAAGTGATGTCTATGGCAGTTTATCAATGATTCTTATTAAACCATAAAAAACACATTTCTTTCACATTAGTAATAAAAACGGCATTTAATTTTTGAATTTAAATATCTATCTTTGCAACACAATTCACTCAGTATTACTAAAATGGAAGGAAAGTAAGTGTTTGTAGAAAAGTGATGTCTATGGCAGTTTATCAATGATTCTTATTAAAACATAAAAAAACAGATTCCTTTCACTTTAGTAATAAAAACGGCATTTAATTTTTGAATTTAAATATTGATCTTTGCAATACAATTCACTTAGTATTACTAAAATAGAAGGAAAGTAAGTTTTTGTGGAAAACCAATGTCTATGGCAATATATCAACGATTTTTAAAAAATCATAACTGCAATCAAGTAGGCTTAGGCTTGTGATGTCAAAATCGTCTTCGCTATGCGTCACGTTGACAGTCATTTTCTCTAGGTTCGAATTGTTTACAATTAAATGATGGCAGTGAACAACCAAGAAACTAATTTAAAACCTTATAGTATATGTAATTCTTGCACCAAAATAGGGGACATTCTTATGTCTCATAAAAATTTAAAGTATTTGCCATATTTACTGAAAAAAACTGGAATCAGTCCGCATCAAGAAAACCTTTTCGCAGCTATTCAAAAGATTTTGGAGGAAGATATACCATCTTTTTTACGTAAGACCAGGGCTCAGCAGAACAAAACTTCATCAAATTATCACATATACTTTATGAAACACAGACATCTGATGCAGATGAAAAACAAAGGTAATAATTATGCTCCTCGTTACTCTCCGTTGCGAAGAGAAGAGTTCCAGCCAGAATTTCAAAAACATTTAGCGTTAATAGAAGAAATCTCGGAACAAATATTTGGTAAATAATTATTTCTATCTATTTATTATTTTAAAATAAATAAAAACATTACAAAGCAAAATTCTGGATAGGTACTGATTTTTGAACCATATGATAGCTGTCAAAAAAAATTCCACTTATTAATTTTGTTTGCCTAGGTGCAGGAGGAAAAAAATTTCCGAAAAATTTGAAGGTTGCCATGGCCAACTGTCGAAATTACAGTATGTAATTGGCTTAAAATGACAGGTGTAAAATTTTCGATTGAAATGCCATTTAACACCAAATTTTATTAAAAATTTTTGTACCCTCACATAGGCCCACACTATCTAGCTTGAGACACCCTGTACATTTCAATTAAATAAAAACAGTGACTAATTTGACTAGGATTTTTCGTAGTTCATACGAATATTTCTTGTGACGCAATGGAAAAGATACAGCGGTTTTAGTGTAACTGTAACCATTTATTTTTATTTATCAAGTTGCTTTGATTGAAATATGAACAAAAATGAATCCCGATTTTAACTTGGCGTTTCTCGTTTTAGAAACCCTCAGGATGTACTCACCGTGCTCCTTTGTCACCAGAATATGCGCACAGGATTACAAGGTGCCGGGAGAACAGGCTGTCATAGAGAAGGGCACCATGGTCATCATTCCTATTCGCGGCATTCACCACGACGAAGAATACTATGAAAATCCTTCCGAATTCGATCCCGACAGATTTACGGAAGAAAATAAGGCAGCCAGGCATCCTTACGCCCATATACCTTTCGGAGAAGGACCCAGGATATGTATAGGTACGTAAATATAGAAATTATGCGATATCCGTCGGCTACACGAAGAACAGTACCTTAAAAACCAGAAGAGATGGGTATAGGGGATCATTATACTATTCGAAAGAGAACAAAGTTCATCAGGTTGCGCAAAAATATAGAGGGTCTTCCATTTAAAAAAAATAAGTCAAGGTGGTTTAAAGTTGACCGCATTGGACATTAAATTTCTACCACCCTGTATGAAACTAAGCCATTTTGAAATTATGGCAGGGAAGCTTAGTGTTTTAGTACAGTCATTGAAGCTTTTCACTTCCGAATTCTTTGAAACTGAACCGGGGGTGGAAGTTTTTTTTTCAAAATCAAATTTTGAGCAAAAAATATACGAAGAATTTTTTCGAGAAATCCATAGTTTTTTAGTTATTCACGATTGAAAACTTGGAATTTTTCAAAGTATATTTCGCGAATAATTGAAAAACTACGCATTTTATTAAAAAAAAGTGTAATGGACAAAATGTAGCTTATAAATAAACAAAGAAAATAGTTTTTTAAAGTGTTGTAGAGGTCTTTTAATATCTGACGAGCCTCGAAATGCGCGAAAGGCGTGGCGTATCCCCATAATTCTTCTAATAAGCACGTTGTGAAAAAATTGACTCAGAACTAGACCATGTGCATCATTACAAGTAGACATGAACTAAGGCGCTCGGGCATCAATAAAGTCAACTGGCGAACGTTCGTTATATATATTTTTATTGTTTGAATTAAAATAATAAAGAATAGGGCATTTTATTATGATATTTGTATTCGGATCAAAGGCTTGTTTACGCTAGAATAATAGGGGTAATGTTTTTAAGACGTAGAATAATTTAGGCGACGGTCGGAATTACGTTTCTGCGCATATGAAGGTCAAAGCTCATAAGATTTTAAAACATCTCTACGTCCTATACAAATAGTCCAATTAACTAAGCCTTTAAATCGAAATTTTGTCAACTTGGCTGAATTTTTGATATGAGTTAGTTTAAGGTATATTATAACAATAAGTGAGAGTAATTTTTTGTTCAACCCCCGGCCAAGGGTGGAAAAAGATAAAACAAAGGGCTTTTTCAAGATAACTCAAAAAGGGTAAGAGCTAGAAAAAAAAGTTGTAAAGCAGACAATTCTACATAAAAATGGCCTCTTAACTTTTTCTTGTACTATTACAATTAACAGAGTTAGGGAGGCTAGAAGTTAAGGGAAGATTTCAGAAATTTAA